>NW_020955900.1:129001-355327 GCF_003031625.1 Empidonax traillii | reverse complement strand
CAGCAAACCATTGCAGTGGTCAGCCTGAGCTCCCACTGCAAAAATGTGTCCCAGAATTCCAGTGTAAGATGTGGTAGTCTGGAAATGCAGTCTTTAGAAGTCAGAACACACTAAACAGAAGCAAAAGTTAGGTACTCCTAGAGAGTTTTTGATTTTATCCCTTTTAAACATGATTTGCATATATTACAGAGGTGGGCAATGATTTGAGAACCATTCATTATGAGATTTTAGGGTGTGTATTTCCTTGCTTGACTTTTGGACAACTTCCAACCCTTTGGTCATGCCACATAACACTATGAAAATTTCCTCTGGCAGCAATTCAGGTTAAAAAGCTTACTGTCTCCACAGTTGCTTTGTGGTGACAGATCTTTGTACCACAGCTCAGCACATCCTTGCATGTGCTGATGCAGTTGTTTGTGTAACTGCTGCAAAGTAGGTCAGTGGGGGAAAAAAAAAAAAAAAGCTGAAAATTTGAAGGTGCTTTTGAAAAGGATCATTTCACATGTCCCATTTCCTTTGCAGTTTCACAACCAGATTGAGCCAGTTTGACTGTGCAGTGCTATGAAAAGTCAGTCCCAAATTCCACCCTGTGCCATCCTCCTATTTCCATCCTTCTCCTTGTGTGGGTGCTAGACCTTGACCACAATTCTTCTGTAAAGGTCAGTTTTCAGTGGAAGCAGGTCTCTGATCCAGTTCATCTGCAGCAGAAGGGTCTGCAGAACTGACACAGAAGCAGCAGCAGAAAGAGAGGGCAGCAACTATCCGGCCTCTGGCCGTGTTTAATCTGACTGAGAAACTGGAGTTGTACAAACAACTGAATGAGCACAATCAAGGCAAGATACACTCTAGAGGCTGAAGGGAAGAGGAATGAGCGGTTAAAGGCAGCGTTCGTTGAACCAGACCGTCCAACAAAGAAGTATCAACACGAAACTTCAGCGTTAATCTGTTTTGCAATGTTAGAGAATCTCAGGTCCCTTTTCTTGATTTACTTTCAATGCTGACAGTATTGCACAGTGCTGGGGGTCCTGGGGCATATCCCTACCCTGAGGCTGACACAAACATACAGTTACCAAAATTTTTGATCTGTTTCTTTGAGAAGCTCTAATACATGGTGCATTTGCAGGAAACGTTTAATGATTTGCAGGGAGCATGTCCTTAAGCTTGAAAAGTGCTTTTTCTTCGTCGTAGAGAGCATTGTTCTTGCTTTGCTAAATTAGGCTGTCAAAATACTATTCCCTTTAATATATTTAGAGCAATACTAGGAGCAGCTTAGAGTTGCAGAGCAGTGGAGTAAAGCAAGGGAGAACACAAAGATGCCAGCATTTCCACGTGGGAGAAACCTGACCTTAACATTGTTGGGAATTAGTCCTATTTAAGCGTCAGGTGCAGACATGGTTTCACTCATGCAAACATCTATCATGGTGAGAGTCTAGATTGCTGAAGGTGGTTATAAGTGATGGTTCAGTAAAGCTAACATCTTCCTAATTGCAACAAGATTAAATCCAAATTAATATCCTTAGCAAAAGAAATTAAAAATCTTTAAGTGAGAACAAGTCCTGGTATTTCAAGTATATTTGAAGGTATTTGCAAAACACTGCTTTCCCCAACTCCTCCCACACACAGAGCTAAACTGACAGATCTTTTAAAACCTGATAGTGTTTGAAGCAAACAAAGCCATCTTCGTATTTTGATTTTTTTCAGAGCCAAGGATGTGTTTCACCAGTTTGTTACTCTACTTGCACACCCATGTAGTTAAATATTATACTCACCTTATGCATATGTAAGATCAAACACAGGGGTTTAGCCCACTCTTTCAGCTTTTGAGGTTGTGTTTTAAATACCTCCATAATATTAATTACAAAAATATGCCTTTCATTCCCATATTATCTGCCTTTATTCCTGAGGATGCAGTTCCCATGGGTTATTCACATAAGCAATCCTTATTTTAACAAGAACAGTGGGATTATTCATGTTACTAAAGAACAGTTGTATTTCAGAGGATTACATCCGAGCAAAGCATTCACAACTCCATGCCGAAGTCTGAAGGAGAAAACAGATTAATCTGATTTCAGAGCACAGCTCTTGGACACTCTGTTCTGTAAGGTCACTTACCACTTGTGCTGTTTTGCTGCAGCTGGATTCTTGCCCTATTTTGGCTGAGTAAGTTATACTACATGTTTTTTATTTTATTTTCATAATTTCCTCTAAACTGAAGAATTACTATTTCTTTATAATAATTATGTAGAGGGTGATTTTTTTAATGATGCAAATACAAATTATCTGTTCCATTTACGTCAAATTGTGATCTTAACATTTTTCTCCCAGAATCAAAATGTTACCACAAACCAAAAGAAAGCTGAGTGTTCCGAGATCGATTCTAAGCCTCTAAATGCCAAAATAGCCTGTTTAAGATGCACAGCTCAGAGGAATACCAACAAATTTAATCTACTTATTTAGCATAGACTTTGGACTTTACTACTTTAAAAAAAAAGCCCAAAGTCTTCATCAGGGTGAAAACAAACACATTAGAGTGAACTGAACTAACCTTTTGCCTCACTTGAGAGTATCTGTGTTGATGAAAAAGTGTATAAATGCCCAGAAGGGCTGAAACACAGGCATGAGAGGACTGGGAACTCAGTAGGGAGTCTTACAGCTTATCTGTAATGCTGCAAACTGTGTCAACTGCTTTCAGTTAGTTACAAGTTTGTGCCTGTAAATATTTTATATTTATTTCATATGATTATGAAATTTTGCAGCATTTTTAAAAACTTCAGCATGCACCTTTCAGGCATCCACATCAGATTCTCCGAAGAGAGGGTAAGAACTTCTGCAGTCTTGCCAACTGTCCCAGGGCAGCATGAGAACTGGGGAAAAAAAGGCCAGGTCACATGTAGCTAAATGTGTGCACCCCGGAAAACCTGCTCAACATGGAGCTCAGAGAATAAGAAAATGTTTTATTGTGGATGTGCATAAGATTCTTGGTTTCTTTCTCCCCATTAGAGCAGCTGAATGAAGTCTGAGCTGCACTGCCCCTGCCCAGGGCAGGACAACATCTGCCCTGGATGAGTCCAGAGTGGTTATGGAACCAGGTTTCTAAAGGTACCTCCTGTTCTATTTCTTGCTGGCAGAGCTTCCTGCCTATGTTGCCAAGCTGAGAGCCTAGAGCAGGCCATTTCATGCATGCATGAAGTTCTGCATCCAACAGACAGTGCCTCAAAAAAACAGTCAAGGCTGCAGGTCTCAGTGAAGGAGAGCTGAAAAGCCTTGGTGACAGAGTAGGTTTGAGGGTCATGGCAAGGCAGGCAGGAGCAGTAACCTCAGAGGCAATGAGGCAATCCTGCCTTAGCCAAAACAGAAGAGCGGGTCTGCCCATGCTACCAGGTTCAGCCCACAGTGCAGTGATCACTAAAGAATCCATAGGTAGCAGACTGTAAATTAGGCAATGTGTTAATACAACATAGCTCAAGCAAGGAGTGAGGGTAAGGGCCTGAGCTAAATGCTAATGGGTGAGAGGTGCAGGATTGGAGGTCTGATGTGTAGCTGCTGAGGGCAGTTGCAGCCTGATGGTGTTCTTAGGGATGTACCAGTAGATAGATGAGCTCGGAGATACAGACACAAGCAGCTGAGGGGGACTGTTAGAGCACAAGCCCTAGGCATACTCTTGCTGCCCGTGAACTATAAATGGGATTACACTCCTCCTGGCAAGGACATCAGTTTGTGTTCAGCACAGCTTGAGATCTATAAAAATGTGTCTAATAAGGAGGATTGTAGAAGGTTTAGCCAACTTGGAAAGGTGGACAATGAAAAGTACAGACATAGCCAAGTAGTGCAGCCATCTGCATCCTGGTAGCGCAGACACAGCACAACAGGGCAGAGAAGAGGGACATGTGCAGGTCATATGATGTGTGAGTGGCCCTGGAGAGCTTCCAGCAGTGCCGCCGGCTGTCAGGCATGACTCTATCCCAGAGAGTGAGCAGCCTCTGTTATATGGCTTTCTTTCATTGAACAGCAAACCTTGCAAGACTCTTTTGCAAGAGCATCGAGAACCCTTCTGCGTAAAATACCTTGAAAGAGCCTCTTAGCTTTCTCTAATTTACACATACAAACAATCCTGCATGTTATCAACAGTCTGCTAAAAATGCATGTTTTATAGGCAATTCTTTTTCGTTCATAGGACTTTGAAACTGCACGATTCATTCAGTTTGTTTTAAAGTCTAACCTTCTAGTTTTCAACACTTTGTGGAAACTGCATATGACCACAGACATAGCAGTGGCATTTTCACTACCCTTTCTACAGGCAGTCGCCATCTCCGTGTTCTTCAGAGGGGTTTGAGCAATGTGATCTCCACCCATGCAAACAATTCATGCTAGGCAGAAGACCAGAAATAGAGGGGAGAAGGAAGCTGGTGAGGCCAGGAGCAAGGAAACAGCAGCAAGGATTTAAAAGTCCCAGACATGAGCTAGGAAACAAGTTTAAGCATCCATTTCCAGAAATATGATTCCTTCAAGAGAATTGCTTTTGCTGGAAATATTAACGATGAATATTCAAATCAACATATTAAATGAAAGAAATATGCAAGTGGCATAACGATATAAACTTATCAGACAGAAAAAAGCCTTAATGCTGAAAGTCTTGTGTGTGAATGAAAAAACATGAAGAAATACTCAGAGGTGATGTTGGTTTTAAATCTTGCCCAAGCTTCCAAAATAAATTGTGAGGCAGAAGCAGCCTCAAACATCTGCAAGCACTAGCAACGGCATGAGCAAGAGGCACTGACAGGGAAGCCACTGAGCAAGGGCACTGCTTTAGGGCAGAGTCCTTCTTTAGTTATCAGTAACATATACTTACATTAAAAAAAACATGCCCAGAGTGTACTTTTGTCATCCTAAAGGCCTAATATTTCCACCCTGTTCATTACTTATATCAATGAGGTCTTATTTTTGGTCAAGTTTTCAACTTGGAAGTGAAAAGTTTCTTCTGTAGACTGTGGTCTACAATTACTCCCTTTGGGGTTTTTTGACATCTCTTTTTTTTGTCTAGTTGAGGGACAAAGACTTACTTTTGGGCCTTTACACCTGTAAAGCCTAAAATACATTAAGCAATTTAAGTTCTGCTGACAAGTCCTCAGAAGTATCTATCAGCATTGCTACATCCCGTTAGCGTTTTCCATGTACATTTCCCAATTTGTTTCTTGGACCAGAAGCAGTCTTTATATGCTGTACAACCCCTCATATCAGTGACTTGAGCTTGTAGGTGTCATTAAAAGGTTGCAAGAGAAAGTAGATCTGAGTCTCCCCGTATATTCTGGTACATGAAAATACTATGTATTATCCTCCTCTCCTAGTTGCACTTCTACATGCAGGCAGGGCAGGGACATTGGGAGCTGGCAAAGCCAGCGGGACGGTATGAAGCGGGTACAAGCTGGGGAATAGGTTAATCAGGCTAAGGTCTCCTGTCCCCTCTTTACTGTGTAGAGCTAAACTCACTGTAGGCTCCTGGATTTTGATGCCAGAAGGTGCTGGTGGAATAATCTGTGGTTTATTTCTGAAATTTTCATGTGGTATACAAATGTCTTTCCATATGTAGCTGGTGGCTGGAGAGGCATGCTATCACTGGTGTCTATTGAAGGGTCTAATAAGCACTCCTGGAGTAGCAGGTAAAGCTGAAAGATACTAAAGAAAAACAAAGGGAATAATACTTCATTTATTGCCTTAGTACAAATCAACTGCATTCTCATCAAGCAGAAATAAAGTGTCTCCTGTTAAAATCTGATTCAAGAGAGCCTTGAGATCATTAAACTAGATTTAAGTTAACATCTCCAGTCAGAAACATTTAAGCTTGAAAGGACTGTTGTTAAAAGCAGGAAAAGGGCAGTGGCAGACAGGGGCTGGAGACTGAGTTAGGAGGCAAAGGAATCTGCAAAGAGACAATAAAGGTGGCAGAAAGGGAGGTGCCTCCTCAGAAAAGCCAAAGGAATGGCCACTGCTCAAGGCAATCCTGTCTACAGAGCAACACTTTGGTCAAAAGCCACCACCATAAAAGGAGGTAGGGGCCTTGTACAGGGTATTGCCATAAGGAGCTATTCCAAAAGGACTTCAGTAAAATATTTATTTCACTATAGCTATTTCAGTTGTTCTTTGCACATAAAGCCACTTGGGCCACCTGGGTTCATGGTCTGGCTTGAAGAAACAATGAGTCTTACAGAAAATCTTCCCAAGCACTCAGAAGAGGCATTGTTGGGGCAGTCAGGTGGGATCAATCATAAATGAACATTTTCAGTTTTTCGTGCTGAAATAATTTGAAAAAGCCAGTTACTAATTTTTTATGGAAGGAAGGGGTTTGCACTTAATATATATTATTAAAATATATAATTATATATTTATTATATATATTATATATATAAAAATATATAATTTGGAGTGCTGTTGGGGCAGTCTTCTTAAGTTTAAATGGTTAATAGAAATGTTTTATTTGATTGAAATGTTGTTAGGAAAAAGAATGAAAAGTGTTAAAAAATGTGCTGTCTTTTTTTATATATGTTTACATTTCTCTATTTGTCACAAGCGTAACTTCAGCTTCTTACACGTGCATATGCAATTATATTCAAATGAAAAATGGGGGAAAAATTAAATATAATACAGTGCCAAGAGAATGCAATGATACTTGTACATTTTTGTTTACAGGTCAAAATACTGACATTTCAGTCCCTTCTTCCACAAGTCACTTCAGACAATGAGACAGTTATTATTTCCAAGTGGCAAAAGTGTTTGCTGGACAGTATGGGTGCTTGCCAGCTTGCTGTGGCAAATCAAGCCTTGTCACCTTCCACTAGCAAATAACAACACTAAAAGTTAGAGCTGCCATGGAGAGCTGTCCCTAGGTAATGCATAAATTACAGCAAGACTGCTATCCAGCACGCCACACAATATTAAATTCTGTGTCTTTGGTTTAATGACAGTGGCAGTAGATAGGACCTCAGGGATGTAGTGTCTGACAGCATTGTGTCTGCCCTACATGTTCATCACGCTCACCTGGGCACCCAGCAAACATGACTGGCTGTCTGGTTTTCATTTAAATAGCTTTGCTAAAGAGTTTGTTCAAACTGGAACTGGGGTTGCTTTCATAGGACATAGGATTTTTTTCTCTCTTGGATGGCCTGCATGTTGCAGACATCCTTCAGAAAGCTGGCACTGTGTCCATATGAAGAAAATAAGATTATTAATCCTGGCAGGTTAAGTGTAAACAGATAATCAGGGAAACCAAAAAGATTATGAGGAACAGTTTGCAAAAGATAAAAGAAAGATCAGTAAATCTTTTTTTCAAGCATATCCAATAGCCTTCTGGAGAATTTATAGATGCAGTAGGTCCCACTGAGAGGAATACAAAAAGAGCTCTCAGAGGAGATATTACTTTACCAGAAAAACAGACTACATTTTGGCATCAGTGTGCAGTGTTCCACAAGTTCATGATCCACAGATTACTGGCAGCTCAGAGACTTTTTGGGCACACATGGCCACACGCTGTCTCACTTTTACATTTTTCCATTATTCCTCCTCCTGTTGGTAATGGTCAGGGCCAGGATACAAGTCTGAACAAGATGTTTGATACAGCCATTTCTATGCTTTTCTGTGCCTTTTTTAAAAAAATAATTTCATATTATAATATTTCATATTGATAATTATATAATTATATTTTATATAATTTATAATATTATATTAATATCTTGATGTGCCTGTCTTGACAGTTCCATTCAAATCAAGGCCAAACTTGCTGGCAACTTATGTAAACATTTCTTTTAGTCTTATCATTCATGGCTAGGCTTCAGCAGACCAGCTAAAACCTGAAACAGGACCTTCAGTGTTTGAGCCTTGAGAGCTGATCTTTTCAAACACCTGTGCTTCTGACACAAGTATCCCTCATGCAGCTGGAAGGCTCCAGCTCAGGAGAGCACATAAGATATCCACTCCTCCCAAGGACAGCACTCAAGGGCATTTTTCACTTGAAGTATTAACAGGTGTCCTGAAAGGAAGAAAGTTTCCATGAGTTAAGGCCAAGAAAAGCAGCCAGGTTTTGGTTTTGAAACAGAACAGCCAGGTGCAAGTAATTGAGGGATAGAGGGGTGCTAAACTAGCCTCAGGACTTTTATCCTCTTAGGACATTCATCCAATATATTTGATTACCAAGTAATTAAAGCAATATGCTGATAATCAAATTTGTGCAAAGCAGTATTACAAATGCTAATGACATTTCCCAAAACCTAGCAAATTGGCAGAGGAATTTCTTTTTAGGATTAGTATATGAAATCCTAGTCAAGCTCACGTATGGAAAAGACTGGGCTTTTTGTTTAATTTAACTCTCTTGATTAATGAGAGCAAGAGGGAAATTAGTGGCACTCCTCGTACTGGCTCAAGCTTTGTTGTGTGTACAAAAATGTTCTTTTGTTGTGAATAAAAAAGGCATTTCAGTGAAAGTGGGTAGCTGGGCCCCTAATTCCACAGTTACACAACCACTTTAAGGTAATGTAAATATAGGCTGCTGCTCGAGGGGATAATCTACCATTCTAAGCACCCTAGATATGTATTCCCAGCCAGTATGGTAACCAGACATGGGAACTGTTCTATTTATAAATAAATAGGATCATGGAAAAAGTGGAGATAGACTTGTCCTTTGTGGTGGCGGCCCACACCTTGGCTTAAAATTAGAAAGGAATTACATATTTTAAAAAGAGACTAATATGAAATAAAATCCATCATAGAGCAGTCAGTTTTCCTAGATAAAAATATGTGCTCTGAAACAAGTAGGAATCTCACCAGAACATACTTAACAAACAACTATCTATAATGCAGACTTAACACTGCTGAAGTGGCTCCTCAAATAAAGTGCACAGGTTGTTAACCATAAAACCTGCGGAAGAGGGACACAGGTAATGTATAGGTACCATTTTCTCATTTAAATATTACTGGAACTGTTTGTAGAAGCCCACCAAAAAATATTGATGCCATTACAGTGCTGGAAACGTGCTCCTAATGGCCTGTTCATACACTAGCGATAATCAAACAATTACTTCCTTCCAGAATTACTCTCAACCACAAGCTAATTAAGTTGAGAAAGGAAACTGCTTACCATCCAAATCCATGAATAAGCTGAATGTGGGATCATGGTCTCTTCCAGGATATGGGAAACTGAACAACAGGATGCTCTGATGAAAATACAAGCTGCTGGGAGCGAAAAGCAGCACTGGAAACTATGTACAAAGAAAGGAAGCATGAAGGTAACATAGAGCTAACAGCAGAGTTCTACCTGCATCAGCACCTTTCTAAAATCGCTATCTGAAAATTATTACTCTAAAATCAAGATTATCTTGGCAGGAACTTTGTCAAAGAACTGTTGTATCCATGTAAAGTCACAGAAGACATTATCTGTATTACAGTCATTAAGGCAACTTAAAATGTTACTGACTTTTTGAATTGTAATTTATTCTATGACCTTCATGCACATGATCATCAAAATAATGCTGTACCTTCACCTTTTGAGCCTTGATTTGGCCCCTGTGCTTGGCACATCCACTACCCTGAACTCCGTTACTGGACTTTTTTGTAATAAAATTAGTTTGCTGCCAGAATTGTGTAAATAGAAAACACCATTGCATTGATTCCTAGTGTGAAGATATATATGCCATCTCCTAAAAATGGAGCCACAAAGGAAATCTCTCTCTAAAACCCATAGCCCCAGAAAGTGACCACAGAATCTTTTAAAGAACCTTGAGGTTTACCCTCTTTAGGTTAAAATAACACCGTTTACTTACATGGATGGAAGAAATCACTTTATGACACTTCCTCATTTTACATGAAAGACATACTAATATGGTGTAACATTTTTAGACAAGTATGGATGGATAATTAATCCCTGCAGCTCTCTGATACTGGTACTTTTCACTCTACTTTAGAAACTAGAAACTTGATATAGGATTGAAAAAATTGCTTTGCAAAAGTCTTTTTCTCTTGCTGCTGATAACGTTATTTCTCACGTGCTTTGATCAACAGAATATTTAGCTAAAGGAAGAGTTTAGAAGTCCCTTCCAAACTTTAAAAAATAGAAATAATATCACAGTATAAAAAATAGCAGGTAGAGAACATGAACAACACACGTTGGAAGTGTCAGATATAAACTCTCTGCCAATTTTTAGTATAGTCTTGCCTGTAGGACTGAGATTTTGCTTTTGTGCCATATTGGAAGCTCAGTGATTTATTCTACTGTGACAACGAGAGATGTACAGAGTTATTTTGTACTAGAATTCAGTCTATTCAGCAGTCATTTAGCTGGAAATGGCATTGCTTTAAGGCAGAGCTTCCTAACTTAGTTTGTACAAGCACTGTCATCAGAGAAAGAGACAGCCCTGCATCATGTCAGTATCAGCAGTGGCAGTAGCAACTTACGGCTGTGTGCAAGGCTGCACATGCACTGTAGGAGATGTGATCCTAGCCCTAGTAAGTCCTCTGCTGGCCTTTGAACACAACATGGAGGAGGAAGAGGTATTTGATCGTTGCCTGTCTCCTCCAGGATTGTTTGGAAATTGCTCCCACTCCATGCACCTTACCTGCAGGTGCTACATTAGCACTGAAATGACACACAGATTTGTAATGCTTGCCATCCTTAGGTTTCCAAACAAAGGCCAGTGAAAGCACCATTGAATACTTAACATCTGCTTTTTGCACATGAGGAAAAAGAGAGATACAGGAAAGTTAAGGTCAACCTCTTCAAAAGCATTGGTTCCTAAGTCTCTTGGGAATCTATCTAAGCTTGGAGTCTAACAAGCTATGGACATTTGTGCTCAAGTGACCTAAATGGAAACTCATTCCGAGACCCATCTTTCTTCACAAAACCATACCTGTCCCTGCAGCACATAGTGATTGTTGTTCATGCAAACACAATATACTGAAATGCGCAACATACTCTTGAACTTTTAGCGTCTGAAAACTCCTTTGATGTTCAGAAATGTTTCCAGTTCTTAAGAGGGAACCACTAGATAATTGACAATGACAGAGTCTCATAAGGTTTTGAAAAGCAGACTTTATTTAATAGGCACATCATTGCTTTAATAGCACTGGGCTGCACAGCTCGCTTCACCATTTGTAAATGGTTTTTTTTGATTACATTGCATTTCCTCAGTGTCGGTAGGATTCAAGTAAAAAAATTACTGCTTTTACTTCTCTGTCATTTCTCAAGATGGAAAAAGAACAGTAAACAACTAGCACACAGGAGCAGAATGCAGACAGAACTGCCTGTGACGCAGTAGAAGACAAACTGAATTTTTTGTACTGAACAGTTAAAGCTGCAAGACAACCACACTACGTTTGCTCAGATGGGAGTTTGCAATATGCAGGATAGAGATGAATGTTGCCTACTAATACACATAATAATGCGTTCTTATACTGAGAAACAAATACTGTCCAACACAGACAAGAATGAGGGTTTCAAAACAAAAACAGCTCACATGAAATTAGCTTCCTTCTTATTTCTGATTATAAAAGTTGTACTCCCTCAGCTGTAAAAGTTAAAGGCCTAAAAGAAATGTACTGCTTACAGAACTCTAAACCTGCAATTTAATCAGCTTTCCCCCCCTATATTACAATCCATTGTGACAAAAGCATAGCATTCTGGATTATTTTTGTAATTAAGTAGTTTACTTGGTTGTTACATTTCTTCCCTGAAAACTGCATTTTAATATTTTATTAAATTCCACCAGTAGAAGCATACAAAATCAGAAATCATGAGAGGAAAATAATATTGCTCTACAAAAGAAAAAAGCATGACTTCTAACATACTTGTACGAACATTGTAAAAGAAGCGCATATGGCATTGAAACATTTTGAAAATGGATAAATATTTTGTGAGTTTCAATGTTCTTAGGTTTTACATTCTATTTTTTGAATGGATGTTTTCAAGGTTACTATCTTGCGATTTTTTTAAATATATTTTAATATATTTTCTAGCATTGCATAGGACAGACAACCTAAAACCAACAAGGCAGATATCTAGCGTGCTGCACACTTCAGTATACACCAGTTAGTTACTAGCACTTTACACTGACGGTACCCTACTGTGTTTGTAAAACTTGTTTTTAAATCAGCTTGTCAAAGCTTTTGAGAAGCAATAAGGTGGGTATTTTTAGTGTCTACCACGAATGAGGCCAATTACAGAATCAGAGGTCGCTCTCTCCGTACAGTGCTGATGAAAAGGAGGTGTAATCCAGAGCCCCGGGAACAGAGCCTGGGCCGGTGTACGGAGGCATTCTCTTGATGCAGTACTGAGCCTGCTCAGGAGGCAGCTCTCGGCGCAGCTCATCTGCCAGGATATAAGGCTGGGAGGGGGAAAAGCATTGACAATTTAAGTACATATTCTTCAAAGACACAATATATTATTTTTTTTTCTGTAGCTGCCACTAATAAATTTGGACATTCTGCCTATTTTTCTGAGACCAGATATTTTCCCTGGTAAATTCCATCCCTAATTATGAGTCGAAGGGGACAGGTCTACCAACAAACTGATTAGGTCAAAATGCAGTGTGGGGGTGTGTGACTGCACATTACCTACCAAGCACTGTGCAGCCACGGGTAGGCTGCTATTCATACAGCTCATCCCTGCAGAGTCAGTATCTCAGCAGTGCACTACTGCCCCTTCTGCAGTGACAGGACAGACACAGGTGCTTCCTGTTAGTTTCAAGGTTCTAATATATGTGTAGTGAAAGATGCATTCTTGTTCTTAATGGTTTGCATTTATGATCTGAGGGATACCCTCTGTTAACAGACTTGACGTTCCTTAAAATAGCAATGTAATAAAAACCATTTTTTCCTGAGACCTTTTGTGAGACTGTCTTCCACATGAATTGCTAGTGAGTACATGTCTGGAATTCAAAATGTGGTCCACATTAACTGAGATCACAAAATCAATACAAACAGGCAGAATGAGAAAATCAATAGAGCGAGCTTGGGCAAATAGACCTGTACTGCTGTGATCTCTCCTTTCTGCACAGCACAGGACTGTTTTCCTGGTAGCACTGCTTATGGCCCTGATTCCTCCGGAAGCTCTTGTGTTGCCATTATACACCCTCTCATATTTATACAACACTCACCAGTGGATATGGCAGTGGGGAGGAAAGTATGCCAAATTCAGGAGCTTCCTCCCCAAACCCTTGTATTCTGCACCCATTTTAGCTGAGAGTCTTGGTTTCAATCAAAACGAAATAGCAAGTGCTTTCTCTAAAGTCTTACAAACCGCAAACAAAGCTTCACTATTACTGAAGGGCTTGTATAAGAAGGGCTAAAGAGGAAAGCTGTTGAATCCTTACAGCCAGCAGCATGGTGACTGACCTTATCTGAAGCCAGGATTCTGAAGGAAGCTATCACTTGCTCAGCCGTGTCTGTGTCTGCCGTTTCTCTGGTCATGAAGTCAATGAAGGACTGGAAAGTGACGGTTCCTTGCCCGTTGGGGTCAACCAGAGACATGATTCGGGCAAACTCAGCTTCACCCTTTCACAGAATCCAAAACAAGAACTGGTCACCATAATATCAATCTCCAGCAGCCCGAACTTCCCATGAACCAGTCCAAACCACTGGTTACTGACCCTTTAAAGCATTTTCTTGACTTAGGAACATCAACATCAGAGTCGATGAAATCCGGGATCTTAAATGCCCATCCCTCTTTTGTAAAAGGGACTGTGCTTTTGAAAACTGTATCCTTTGTCCTAACTACCGAGTATGTACCTTTCAATTAACTGTCTTCAGCTTCTCTCCCTCCCACCCTCCCTCAATGCCTGTTTAACTTGTTTTAACTTAACACTTCATTTTCCACCTCATCCTAAAACCATGGTAAATTTAGGTACCACACAGGAAGGTGAAACAATATCCCAAGAAGCAACGTACTTGCAGACCCACTGAACTAAGAGAGGGAACAATTCTGAAAATTTCATGAGAAATACATGACAATTTAACTAAGGATAAATCCTTTTGTTTGGGTGAATTTGGGAGGAAATTTTTAGAATAAATAATTGAAGCAAAGAAAATGCAACTCCCATAGCAAGTTTATGAGAGCTAAACAGTATCAAACTCATTCTTCATCATGCAGACAGAAAAGGATAAATTAAAAAAAAAAATTTAGTAACTGCTAATTTCAACTTTTAAAGTTTCCTTAATTCAAAGAGCAATGCATTGGACCACGGAATACAGTTTTCAAGTGTCTACTTTTACTGTTAACTTCCCTTTAACCATTTGAAGTTAGAGAAAAAACAAAGAAACAAGAAAATAGTATCTATGTGTAATTATGTTAGTATTCTGTCTAAACAAGCTTTAGTGTTGCTGTGGTTAACATTATAGCTATTAGCGGAATCCGTTGATATTGTTTCTTAAAACTCATACCAAATCGTAACCCATTGAAATTAAGCAAGCTCTGAAATCATCATGGTCCATCAATCCATTCTTCCTCTATTGACCAAAACAATGTAAGGAATATAGAAGGGAGGGTTTGAAGAATCCAAGGCAATTTCCGGAGAGATGACGAGTTTAGATCATTGGCATATTGGATCCAGTGCATGAACAGTATTCATTGATGTTGCCCGATCAGGTCACGAGAATCATCATCAGTTTTAAAGGAGGAAGAAGTAACTAACATATTACACACAGGGAACAGACATTTTCACCACAAAAAGCAATATCAGGAAAGGTCGGGGGGAGATGAGGGAGGAGATGAATGGGACAAGAATACAGAGAACACAACCATGGAAGACAAAGAGAAGGGCAAGGAGAAAAGTTTGTTACTAAACTAGTCAAACTCAGGAGATGCTCAAGCTGCCTGCCTGATATGAAATGTCTTTGAAAGGTTCTGCATGGAATCTGTAGTGGCTATAAGTATAGTAAAAAAACAGTCACGTACTTCACTCCAAGGCCAGGGTAGGTACATTATGAGAGCTGTTTGCTGGCATATGGGAAATAAGTACAGGGATTTTCTTTCTGACTGCTGGCTGTCAAGACCTGGGCTACAGCAGAGATATGCATACTGGCTTAAAGGATGAGATTTACAAGACTTAGAAGGAGGTCAGTTGAAGACCTTGTATAAAATGAGGTTGCTTATTTTCCAGGCAATAACGTGTCTTCGACATGCTGGACTGAAAGCTGAGTAAACATTAAATGGCCTGACGGTAAGAAGGTAACTGTTTCCTCTGTGCTGTGATATAATGCAGCGGTTTAGAGAGAACTGTGTCATCCACAATCTGGATAAAGCATAGGAGAACTTGTACTGAGTCTGAGGAAAGAAAAACTGGGAAAAGTCTGAGTGCAAGAAGCATAGGAGCTCCCCTGGGTATCTAGTTGGGTCCAAATAAAACATCTAAAGCCAAGTGAAAGAAACAAACTGCATATAAACCACACAGAAAAATACAGCTTCAAGTGATGCTGACAGTCCATCTAATCCAGTTGTTTTCCCAGATGCAGGATGTTTTCAAAGCATTAAGACCAATAGACTGGAGTTTAAACACACAATCTCTTTGGCTGTTATACTGGCCTGTTTGAAAACAGAATTATATCAGCTTCCTCTACCTGCAAGTCATTTCCAACCTGTCCTAGACTGATGAGGCAGGCTTTAAATTCATCAGACTGTAGATTGTGAGACTCGTCCTAGCATCCCATCACAGGTCATGCATTTGAGAAGGTGGAAGGAAAGAAAAAAAAGTCACAGATCAGGTTAGTTGGTTAGTAAAGAACATTCTATTCTTGTATTAATAATCACATTTTTACAGAATTTCATGGAAATGTATGTCAGCATATTGCAATGAATTACCCGAAAAGCGCACAGGTTTTGCAATTGCATGCTTTAGTGGTTTTCTTAGTGAAAGAGGGTCCTCACTTCAACTGAAGAGTTAAAACTCTGCTTCCTCCACAGGGTTTGTTTTGGGTTTTTTAAACGTTTTTGCTGACAAGGCAGTTTTAATTCTGTTGAACTGCCTGCCATTTGCTTCCTTCATTTTCTATTGTCATGCTTTGTATGTGAGATGCAATAAAAATATCACTGAATCTGATATTTTCCCTACTCAGTTACTATTACTTCACTCTTGATCTGATAATATTACTTAATATACATATCTCAAAAGAGAGAAGTACAAAATAAATTTTTAATCGGCAACTTATTTTCAGTTATCTGTCTTCTTTAATAATCTATATATTGAGGTTTTGCTTTGAAAACTGACTTTTAAAAAGCCACCCTGAATTCCAGGTTGAGTGGCTTCTAGTAACACCACATCAAACTGAACTAATTTTTTCTTTTTTTTTTTTTTTTCCCAATATTTTTTTCTATTTTGCAGGTTAAAAAATTCACACTAAATTCTTAAAAACAGACTGGCTTGCCTTTTTCTTCCTGTTCATATACAATGTGTACTATCAGAGGGCTACTTTAGACTGAGCATAAGTACAATTAAAAAGATGTTCTAAGATGAAAAATTATTACCCTTATTGATTTTACAGTCATTTTGGAAAAGATCCAAGTTTTTCTGTCTTCTACATATTTGCCTGGTAGATGAATAATTTATTTTTAAAAATTTCTTTATAGCTATGCATAAGTAAAATTATAGGAGTTTTAACAAATGCACTGGGCTTATTCAATATACTAATAGGATGAAGTGGTGCTTTATTAAGTTAATAACACCATGCATTTTTGAAATATCATGCTGTTATTGACTCCCTCTGTGTCAACATCCACCAGATCCATAAAGGGAAGATGAAAAATAACAGCGGGAAGTCAATGAAGAGAAAAAAAGCGAAGTTACAAATCTGGAGCAGCATTTAGTTAAAAGCCATAATCACAGTAAACTTTTTATCCTTTAATATTTCCATTTTATAGGATAATTCCTGCTACAAAGCATTCAAAATGGCTTATTTTATCACTCTGAAAATGTTAATCTACATTGCTTTAAAACTTTCCAAAACCATCCTGGAGACAGGCTATGGCAGGTCACACCAGGGGTGAAGTTATTTCTAATTTACCTTATTTCTAAAACCAAAGATACTATTATGTGACTGCAAATAAAATGATATAAAAAATGGGAGCTAAGAGCCAAACCCTGTCATCCATCTCTAGCAGCTGTTGGTAGAGGACTATGAGCTACTTGACTCCTCCGGGGGGGGTCGGTGGTCAGTGAGTGCATGAGCTCACTGTCCTGGCACACAGGGCCGTGGGAGTCATGCAAGAAGCAGCAAAGGGCAGATGGGAGTGAGAGGACAGCACATCCACCAAGAAACCATTTGCTTTGGGAGAGAAGTGCAGTGGTTGTGCTGGAGCTCAGAACTGTCATCTGGTTAAGTGGGACTCCCTAGTGAGTGTCCAAGTAGTTGTGCCAAGTGCTATAGCAGGTTTTCACATTCTAGTAGGGAAATATTCTTTTCTAAGCTCCACTGTAAGTGGCCTAAAAAGGCATCTTTGCCTTTAGCAGTATATCAGAGTTTCAAGGGATTCAAGATGTGTTTTGTAATTAAGGCATAGATCAAGCCCGTGCAAAGGCTTTCTCATTCGAAAATAGCTCATGCTATTTATTTTTATTGTTTGTAGACCAACATTAGGCACTGAAATTCATTTTTTAAAGCACATAAATAACTTTGCCGTGTTCATCTTTTCCTGCCAATACAAAGTAAAACACTGAAAACTCACTTCATGTTTTATTATTAGTCCCCAGAAATCTTTTCCCTCCTCCTTGTGATTTATATTTGGTCTTATAAAACAAGTGAGCTTCTGAGTCAAACTAATCCATTCTTAAGAATGTCCTTCATTTTCCTGAATGCTAATTGACTTGCATAAGCCTGAATACGTGGTTCCTTTAATAGGGAGCTGTTGTTTTTCTGTTAGTAAAATATAGGGTGGTATGATGCTATTGTTCATCACGCAGACCTCCTACTTGAAATCTGCAGTTTGCACAAAAATCAATAGTAGAATATGTTAGCAGCCATTAGGATATTGCAGGCAGAGCAGCTGCAGATATTTTCTCTCATACTTCACAATCTTATTTAGAATTTACTAAATATACTTAATATGAAAAAGGAATCCCTGCATATAAAGACTTTAAAACCAGTGACTGACAATGTTGTCTGTGTGGTGTCCCAGTTTGGCTGCATACCATTATTCAGCTATGCACCATTTTGAACACTTCTAAGCTGCTTCTGTGATTCAGACATTGTGTCCCACTTTCTCTTTTTTAGTCTGTGCAGTCACATTAAGGAAGGAAATAGCAGCACTGCTAAAGATTTATATTTATACCTACAACTAGACCGTGCCCTCAGGCACAGCCTCCAGCAAGGAGTAATGGGAAAGCAGCGGCATCCTCAGGAATAACCTCTGGGGGACCAGCCTGTGTACCTGCCTTTGGAAACACAAGAGGGCTGCCCCCTTGACCCAAGGGAGAGAGCATATTTACCTTTACAAAGGTGACTTGTAAAGCTTTCTGTGCCAGCACATCTCTGCTGGTGAATGCACTGAAAGAAACAGAACTCTTCCTGCCCTTGTAATTCTTACATGCACGGTGCCCGCTTACTAATGCCATTTTGAGAATCGGGGACATGTAGCCCTCCCCCAAAAAAGTTGTAAAATGCTGAGGAGCTTTCTTTCAAATATTTGAGATGTAGAAGACATTTAAAACTATTCTCCCAATTATTTATTAAAACTATTCTCCCAATTATTAATATATTTCTTAATATGTGCAGTATTAAGTCACATAATGGATTATGAACTGTAACATTTTTATTTTTTTAATACATTCTTCCTGGGGAGGAAGATAGAGGTTCCTTCCACAGATTTATAAGCAAAGAAAGTTGTTTCTAGAAGCACTCTATAAAACATTAGATTTATGTATACTCAAAAAATGTCCTTTAAAATGGGGAAGGAAGTACTCTGCATATTAGTACTTTGCTGACATCCTCAACACAGACTGAGAGTCAAACATTAAGAAATGTCTTAAATTGGAGAAATGCCACAGAATCAGAGCTATAGCATGCATAAATGACTCTGTTGTCCTTAGATATTTAAAGCCTCCTTGTCAGAGACCGTATTAATTTTTGGGATCCTCTTTGGCTATTCATCCTTGTGAGCAGCAGTCCAGTTCTTTCAGTGTATGTTTTAAACTGCATCAGGCATTCAGATATGCTGCTAAGTGCAACAGAATTTTTACATATACTGTTAATTACATCTGACATGGAAAAGACAGTATTTTTCGTATTAGTGCTTACGTATAGATAATCCAGTTTAATCTTCATTTCTATTTAAGGAAGTCAAATCCATAGAAGAATCCATTACTGCCTTCACTGTCTAACTTCCAAGTTAAAATTCTTCATTATTTTGTGTAAGCTGACGTGACTCTGAAGCACCCTGAGTTTCCTCTATTCACCAACACTAAATATTCATGTGTGCAATGACATAGGAAAGATAGAAAAATGAAAACATGTTTGTTCAATATCTCCTTCTAGCCTGTGTAGATTGAGTTGCACCTGTCCATTAAGTAACAGTGCAATTTAATCCGTATAAGATTCTCTTTTACCAGTGTTTCTGCTATCTGTCCCCTGCAGAAAGCCTGGCTTGATGGCTGGGTGGTTTTAGAGCTTACCTTCTTCCTTTCTTTAACTTGCTTATGCTACAGAGAACGTTACTGTTGCCCTGTCAGAAGTCCTCCTAGACTAGTTTCCTATGTCTGATGCTGACGGAAGGGATCTACTAAAGAGAGCATTTGCAAAAGGGTCTTTCCCTTCCGTAATCCTTCCAGACCTCTCTTTTAAGGCCATTGGATTGTATCTGAAATGGGGGAAGGCAAGGTCTACAGCTAAACTTGCAGTCCAGGCCCAGGTTATTGAGGCCACAGAAACAAATGAGGATGAATCATGAATGATAGATGAATTATCTGTCTCCTTACGCCTCTGACCCAGCCACTCAGGCTTCCTGCAACAGAAGCCAGGGCAGAAGGAGCACAGCCTGAAGCCATGAGTCATTATAGCCTGGGGAAAGGAGAGAGTCAGAGATAGGTGAGAATCTGGGAGCTGGGAAGCAATTTTTGTGTTACACATTATTGTCGTAGCCCATCTCCAGTGTGCTGCCAGCTGTGTGGCATGATCACCCTGTTCCACGTCATGCAGACTTTCCTAAGGCCTTGATCTATTGTATCCTTTGGTATCTCAGAGTCTTATTGCATCTGCAAAGCCTACAAATCCATAACAATAGGGCCAGTTGGTGTAGGATTTAGCTTTTCCCTTCAAGACATTGCAAGGCACCAAGAGATGGCCACAGTATCTCCTCAGCCTTGCTGCAAGGGTGCCAGAGTGTTCACTCATCTGTGAACTACAAAGGTACAGGGATCCTACAAATAGCAATCCAGTCTAAGATATACCAGGATTCAGTCACTTTGCTTCCTTATTTTTAGGGAGCTGTCAAGGCTTTGTGCAAAGTTCTTGGTTTCCTTTATTGGGGTCTCTCAATTACTGGCGTGTAATTTATCCAGGCCTGGTACTCTGTCTGCTTTTAATAGCTCTAATTGCTCAGTTATCTGCTCCAGTGCATTGGGAAAGCCATTTAGTATGCTACATCCTTCCACCCCAGGAAATTTATCTCTGTTTCTGTGATATTATCTTCTGCTTCCTTAGAAAATACAAAATAAAAAAAGAATTATGCTGCACTAGGATCACATTAAGATTTTTCCATAAAATCCATTCCTGGTTCATGTGGAGCTAACTTGCTTATGCTTGTGTGTTTCTTCAGAAAGCAGAGGTTTGGCAATTCTGTTCTTCTTTCAAAACAGTTAAGGGTATTCTAAAGAATATTTAGCAAACCAAGACTGTCAGTACCCAATGGATATCAAGTGCAAGTGCAGGTGTGGGTAACCAGTTTGATAGAGCTGGACAAACGGGATGTCAGTGAAAACAAAGTGGCATTTTGCTATAGCCTGAAATGATTTGAAGAAGCTGACTCACGTGACAACAAATTATAACTCAAGAGTTCTGCACAGACTGCTAAGTACAGCAATCTGTACTGGTAAAAAGACAACAGCTCGGTGCTGCATTATGGTAACCTTTTTTCAGTCCTTGAACTGTGAACTTAGTTTTGAAGGTGGTTTCATGTGAGCACAGAGCCATCAAAGCTAGCTCATGTACACACTGTTCTCCAGTTGGGAAATTCAGATCCCTGTCTGCATGTATTTTGCTATTGTCTCTATTAGTAGTTATCTTTTTAATTCTCTGACCCTATGAATACTGCATAACTTATAGAGGTAAGTTTCTTCACAGTAGTGTTTTCCTTCCTACCTTTTTATTCATCAATATTAAGGTAACTGAAAAAAATAACAGCCTCTTATTTCCCACATGCAGCCAGAAAAATAAAGGATATTCCTGGACAGCTATCAGTGCCCCTACAAACATATTTCTAGGGAGGTAAATTGTGATTCAAAGAAAAAAAAAACCTGTAATCCAGATTACATCTGAATTTAATGAGATGTAAGCAAACAGCATAGAACACGCTGTACTGTCTTAAAAGTTTGGGTTTTGCCAAAACACACAGATTTCTTCAGTTCTAGTTGTTATTTGAACAAATACTAAACCATATTAGCACAACTATAATTCTGCATTATATTTAAAGAGTAAAAATTCATCTTTAATTTATCTGTACAATGCTATTAGGTTGTGTGGGTCCCTGAGCAACCTGATCTAGTGAATGTCATCCCTGCCCATGGTGAGGGTGTGGAAATAGATGATCCTTAAGGTCCCTTCCATCCCAAGCCATTCTATGACTTTATAAGGCTATAAATTCTTCCTTAACTGAACTTTTTTTTTCACCTTTAAAAAGAGCCCATTTCTACTGCATTTGCAGTTTTTTAAAAAGGCTTACATTTGGAATGAGAAGAAACTCACTTTCAGGAAGAATAAAGATTGCTAGCTGAGAAAAGCAGGAGTACTGTACCCTGTCAAAATGATTGAATGATGCTCTGAAGTCATTCATTTGTTCCTGGGTGATACCCTTGGCATCTCTTGTGAGGATCTGAGTCTCAACCTCGTTGATAGTTCGAGCAATGGTGGTAAGCAGGAGCTCCCATCCAACGCGGATGTGCTATGAGAGGGAAAACACTGATTTATTAGAGAATCAAATATATTCTTCTGAGAGTATAAAAAGTACCATAAGAAAAAAATCAGCTCTAAGTATTTATGTGATGCATTTCCCATACCATTAGCTTTGTATAATGACAAAGGATCACTAAAAATAAAAACGGCCTTCAGAAAAATAGAGAACTAGTTTCTAAAATGGGTGCTTCTTCACTAAAAGTGAAAATAAATGAAAATAAAACAAGTCTTATGAGATTATCATAAAACCTGCCAAATTTCATCCTTTGTGGCAGTATCTTCATATCAGGGAAGGTAGTTACACAGCAGAAGAGGGCAGAGTAAACTAACAAGTACAAAAGGGAGTAAATGTCTACCTCCATAGTATAGTTGGTGTGCTTGTTGTCAAACACCAGGGCTTCTTGTATAAGCTGATGATCTCCTTCCAGTTTGTCAATGTTGTGTTTATAATTAATGATATTGTGCTCATATTGCTTCAGCTGATTCATCTGGTCCTCCAAAGGCCCTGTCATTTCAATAGAACTGCGGGCGATTTCCTGTCAGAAGAAACAAAGACACCCCCCAGTCCCGCAAAATTTAAGCTTCCGATTTGCTAATTTGACCAACTTTAACATAAATACATTGTATTTTCATACTAAGAAGCAATAGTAATAAAGCATTCGAACAGTGGAGATGAGAAATTTTACTGTAGAAAACACATTTCAAAAGAAATGTGGCACATTTATATCTGGCATCAGTATTGAGACTCCAGTGATCTTAGTATCTTTTCTACAAAAAGCATAAACTAAACAGTGATTGTTTAGTGATTGATTTTTCAAAGCTGAATCTCCTGCTCACCATCAAGGTACCACTTGTACAAGATTCCACAGTTTTAAAAATCATCTTAACAGGTGTTAGAGAGTTCAGGATCAAACACCTGGTAAACTATCATGGACTTTGCTGTTGCCCTGTGTATAAAGTAGAGATAAAAAAATATAAACCACTTTGTTCATCAGCTTCTGCATGAGAGTCTGACACGCACCTCCATCTTGGTCTGGATCCACGGCCCGATGACATTGGCCTGAGCAGCAAACTGGCGGCGCAGGCGCTCGTTGGCGTGTTGGCGGGCTAATTCCTCCTGCAAGGATTGATCCCTCTGAGGCACCAGCTGCTTCACCTGTTACAGTGGGAAAGTACTCAGTGTGAGTAGGCACAGTCAAACAGTTTAAAAATAAACGGAACGAATAAATCTGCAGTGACTAATTTTTGTTATTGGCCTAAAGGTCGATATCAGAAGAACAAGCCAGAATCATGATCACTATTTTATTTACAAATTCTTTGCTGACATAAGAAATCAATAACATGGTCTTGGGCAGCCTGACCAGAGAGACTGAAATGAAGAGAGGAGAAATTCTCACTTCTGGCTGGATTCAAGTTCAAGACAATTATTTCCCTTGAACTGCTGTTAGAGCAGTTACTTTGTTTTTCTTTTGAAATATGGGTGATTTTACAATCTCTAAGTAATTGTTCTAAGAACAACTGGTGCAAAACATTTTATTTGAGCACAGCCATTATGATAGGATAACATGAGACATGTTCTGTTCCACCATGTGTATCTGAAGGTCTCTAATTCATTGCAAATGCTTTTATTTGGCTTATCCTTCTGAATTGCCCAGGGGAATTCTGACCTTAGTCCTTACTGCTTGGTTTTTATGGTCCATTGAGGGTGTGTTCTTGTCCATGTAAGTTTATGTAATTCTAAACTCTACACAATAATTTACCTTCAGCATATTATCTGTCTTGGTTCCTAATTAAATAAAGTTTATGGGATTGCTCTAGGAGCCTCTCTTTAATCCCTCTCCAGTAATTTTCAATTGCCAGTACCAATTTCAATCTAATTGGACAGAACATTAAGGGTCCCAAAAATGCTAATTTTATATAACATTTATGAAAAGCAGCATCTGGGTCGAAAAGACACACAAACTACTGCTTATACTAAGAGAAAGAATACAATAATTTTCTGTTCTTTTAACAGCACCTTCTGGCCAGCCACCAGCTCTGCATTAGCCTCAACACATGCTTCTCTTGCCCTGCCAAAAGCCAAGGAGGACACAGGTAATACTGAGTGATGGGAGCAAGGGATATTGTGAAGCGAGCCTGGCCAACAGAAGGGGTAGCATAAGGTACTGCAGAAAGTTCATTCTGGCATTTGATGATCTAGAATAATTTAGAGATTTATTTTAAAGGTCTCTGAATATTCTCAGTATTCCTGAACTAGAACACTGTGTTACAATGCCCTTTATGTATTTAGCATACATTACCTTTTCCCACTTGCTGCGAATCTCGTCGACAGTAACAGTGCTGTAAGGGTTGGTTGCACTTATTCTCATGCTGTAACTCTGGATAACTTTTTCAACTTCATTCTGGATCGACAGTATGGCCTGTCTTTCACCATCTGCCTCTGGCAGAGTTGCTTTAAATTGATCGTGTGCAGAGATCAAACTCTAAAATCAGAAACAGAGAGGGAAACCATGAAAATTTTAACCTTTCTTCCAACATCTGGAACATGTGCTGTAAATAAACACAGCTCCTCTCTCAGCCTCTCAAACATCCTGTCAACACGTATCTGTAGATACAGGAAATAATACATTTAGATACATATACGCGACAGCCCTCATGGACTTTATCAGGACAATTGCTTCTTCCATGACCTCTGGAATATGTTTTCATACCGATAAAGACCTCTATTTATAATAGAGCAGATGTAGCCCATGACAAAGAAAAATGTCAAGACAGATATGGGTATTTTTCTTACAATTGTTCTACTCTCCCAGAAGGAAAGTCTTCCTTTCTTCTTTTCCCTAAGCCTTTAAGCAAAAAAACACATTTACCTGAATTTCCTCTATACTATGAACAATAAACATGTCCTGTAGGTCTTCCATAGCACCTTCCATCCAGTTGTTGAAAGGAGCAGCTCTTTTGGCAAACTCCAGGTGAAGCTGATCGATTGTTTCAAGCAATTTCTCCGTCCTCTGTACAGGTTGGGAAAAGTACATTCCTTTGTTACTAGGGCAAGTGCTCCACACAACACACATACCCACCCATGCACAAAGTCATGCCTTGTCTTTTCAAAAGCATTTGATTGCACTGACTGATTTCACCACCTGCTTTGAGGATTCCCACTCAAGGCAAGAGGACTAATTGCAGTATAGATACTTTCATATATCTAACACATTAAAAGGGGTGAATGTATGCCTTTGAAGTATAACAACTGATATTTTAAGTATTTTAAGATCTATCTGCAAATGAATTTAAATCTGCTAATCTCGATTTAGTAAATTTAGTAATTTCTTGTAAGTACAAAAAGGAAGAGTTAGACACATGTTTTCCACCTTGGCATACACGTCTGTGACTTCCTCTTTTCCTAAGAAACAAGGTTTTGGAAAGTAACTCAGTGCTTTGGAATACTTACTATCAAAAAATTAACCCACTGATGGCCAGATAGGTACGAAAGACTGCAAATTCAGACAAGGATGAAAAGGTAGATAACCAAGGGCTTTTGTTAGCCTTGCTGGACATCATATTCCCACAGAGTGGTGCTACAAACCACATGCCACTTGTTGCTGCTTTAGAACTATCCCTGGCAGCTGAGTACTGTCAAGTCTGCTCTGAGCAATCCAATCTGTTTGCAAATGAAATCACACAAAGATGAAATGGAGATCTGAGGAAAAGGTTTGGATTCCAAAGTGGATGCTCAGTGGCAACATTTCCAGATCTGAAATAAATGGTTCATTTCCCCCTCCCTGCCTCAGCTGAGCGGCTGATCGTTGTTACACAGTTTACCTCCAGTGCCTCTCTCCTTTTCTGAGTGAGTGTTCCCAGGCTGTCCCATTGGTCGCATATCTTTTGGCATCTATCATTGACACTTGCAGCATCGTGGTAGTCTAGTTCACTAAGAAAGAGTGAAGACAAAAATCTGTGTGACTTTCTGAAAGACAGGAGCAGTTGCATTGTCCACATTTCCACAGGCCCTCAGTAATTCTTCCCCTCTTTTTTTGCAGTATTTCTCCTCAAGGCAAGCAAGTGTTGCAGTATAGGAATGTGTGATCTAGACATTCAGCATTTCAAGAAGCACAGCATAGGAACAGGATCAGTCTCCTCTGTTGTGAGAAAAATCAAGTATCCATCTGTGACATCCAGCTATTAAAAGACAATTAAGGTGTCTTAGTCTTTGTCTTAGCTATTCCTGTGGCACAAGTAATTTGATCTCATGAATACCATCATGCTCCAGTCTGGGTGTTTATCAAGTTTCTGAAGATTGGTACAGTTTTAAATTAATTGGCCTGAAATATATATTTTGTTCTAAATAATCCAATGATCCTTTCAATCCTTATATGCTCTGAAAATATTTAACTGAGAAATAAACCTCAGGTGCATTCAAAGCATAATCTATCTCACAGACCTGGCAATATTAATAGGGGCTGCCCAGATCTGAGAGCAATTTTCATCTTCCTTTTCAGGAACTCCTCACAGAGCTACACCACAGAACTGGCTAGTTCAGAGAACAGGGATCTTAAGACCCACATATGCCACCAGCATAACTCAGTGCACCCACAAAGGATGTGGCAGTTACCATTGCTTTTTCACCTACTAAATAGGCTTGTATTATGCTGATAGAAAGAACTATTGTGCCTGAGACTGGAATAAATTTTTAAGGCTCTGTACTGAGATTCTGCGCTGAGTCTGCCTCAAACTGATTTTTTTATTTCGGTGGCAGATAATACCTATCCATAATACAATACATGTGTTTGACACTTTGGAAACTTCGCTTTTATCAATATATCACCATTCACTGAATTCACCTCTTGGCTGCTCCTTGAGGACACTTTGCCCAGTACTAAGCATTGCAGAGATTGTGATTATGTGACACGTGGCAATATGAGGCTCGAATAAGACAGTAAATGCAGATAAAATTTTTTCCCCTTTTTTGAGTATTCTTCCCTAGGCAATTTGTAAGAAGACTGTACAGATCACACTGCCAATAACATAGAGAATCACAGAGGACAAAATGAGAACAGAGGAAGTTTTCCTCTGTGAAGCCAGAAGCTCTGTAGGCCAGAGGCAGTGCTCATGCTTCCTCCACAGAGCAAACTGATTTGGGATGAAGCTGACAAGTATGTGAAACATTCTGTTAAAAAAGGCTTCAGATGTGCTACAATCAATTGACTGTTGAAAGCGAAGAATGGTAAAACAAGTAGAAATAAAATACCATAACAGAATCACAGAAACACAGGAGGGGTCAGGTTGGAAGGGACCACAGTGGGTCGTCTGGTCCAACTTTCCTGCTCAAGCAGGGTCATCCAAGAGCACATTGCACAGAATTGCTGGTTCTTGAATATCTGCAGTGTTGGAGACTCAACCTTTCTGGGCAATATATTCCAGTGCTCAGTCACCCTCACACTAAAGAAATTCTTTCTCATACTCAGATGGAACTTCCCGTGCCTCCGTTTCTGTCCTTTGCCTCTTGTCCTGTTGCTTGGCACCACTGAGGAGAGCCTGGCTCCATCCTCTTGACACCCTCCCTTGAGATACTTAGAGACATTGATGAGGTCCCATCTCAGTTGTTTCTTCACAGGGCTGAACTGGCCCAGCTCCCTAAGCCTTTCCTCATAAGTGAGATGCTCCAGTCCCCTAATCATCTTTGTAGCTGTCTGCTGGACCTGCTCCAGGAGCTCCACGTCTCCGTTGTACTAAGGAGCCCAGAACTGGACACAGAACTCTAGATGTAGCCTCGCCAGGGCTGACTAGAGGGACAGGATCACCTCCCCTGACCTGCTGGGAATGCTCTTCCTAATGCACCCGAGGATACCATTGGCCTTTTTGGCCACCAGGGCACACTGCTG
Source organism: Empidonax traillii (assembly GCF_003031625.1). NCBI lineage: Eukaryota > Metazoa > Chordata > Aves > Passeriformes > Tyrannidae > Empidonax > Empidonax traillii. The sequence goes on along the minus strand of NW_020955900.1, from coordinate 327,317 downwards.
GCTCATGGATAGCTTGTTGTCCACCAAGACCTCCAAATCCTTCTCCGCAGAGCTCGTTCCCCGCAGGTCAGCCCCCAGACTGTGCTGGTGTAGGGGGTTATTTCTTCCCAGCTTCAGGACGCTGAATTTGCCCTTGTTGAACTTCAGACAATTCTTCTCTGCCTAATTCCTCCAACCTTTCAAGATCATGCTGAAGGGCTGCACAGCCCTCTGGGATGTTCACCCACTCCTCCCAACTTTGTGCCATCAGCAAACTTGCTAAGGAGGCATCATCCCCTCCATCCAAGTCACTGATGAACAAGGCAAACAACTCCGGGCCCAGCACTGAACCATGTGGGACACACCACTTGTGACAGGAATCCAACTAGACCCTGTGCCTCTGATTATGACCCCCTGGGATATGCCATTCTGACAGTTCTCAATCCAGCTCACTGTCCACGCATCCTCTTCAGACTTCCTGGGTTTGACCATGAGGATGCTGTGAGACAGTCTCGAAAGCCTTGCTGAGGTCAAGGTAGACAATATCCACTGCTCTCTCCTCATCCATCCAGGTAGTTGCCTCTTCATAGAAGGCAATCAGATTGGTCAAGCATGATTTACCTGACTACTCCTGATCACCTTCTTGTCTTCCATGTGGGTGGACGTGGTCTTCAGAATTTGACACTCCATCACCTTTCCAAGGATTGAGGCGAGGCTGAGTGACTGGGAGTTCCCCAAGTCCTCCTTCTTGCTGTTTTCAAAGACTGGAGTGACATTTGCTTTCTTCCAGTCCACAGGTACCTCTCCTGATTACCATGGACTTCCAAGGACAATTGTGAGAGGCCTCTCTATGGTGTCCACCAGCTCCTTCAGCACTTGTGGGTGCATCCCATCAGGGCTGATAGACTTCCAGGTGTTAAGTTTGCCTAGGTGTTCTGTAACCCAATACTCCTAACAATTTTAAAAAATAACAAAACCAACCCAAAATTGTGAAACTAAACTGTTTTATGTACAGAGAAAGCTGCCAGCAAGTCGTACTATAAAAAGGCTCCTTAATACGAAAACTTTCTTCCTCCTTTGGATCAAGCTTTTTCATTAGCCTTCAAGGGATTCAACAAAAGCCATCTCTCTGCTAAGAAATTTTAAGGCAGGAGCATGGAGTTTTGGATGAAGCAGGCTGAGATTTATTTTCCTGCTCAGAGTTTTTGGCTGGAAGTTGGGGTTTTTTTCATTAAAACATATCAAGATTATAAGATGATGTTCCTGAGAGAACAAATTTTTTTTTTTTTTTGCTTCAATGTATCACTTATTTCCTTTTGTCAATTAGGATAAGGACAGGTCCTTCCAGAAAAGTGAGGGACTGATTTTACCAGCTCCGATCAAAGTCCTGGAAGGTAATGTGCCTCATTCCTCCACCAGCTCTGCCAGGGAGGTTCAGTCATTGCCTATAAGATCTCTGCTATCCTATTTCTTCCAGGGATATGTGCTGTGGACAAATAGGTAAGAGAATAACATCAAAACAACTTTTAAAAAGGGCACCAGTGGATCAAAAATTTTAAGTTAGATTACCTAGTGGCATTAGTGTAGCTCCACTACCCCTCTGGGCCTGCTGTTGTTTACTTCAAATAAGTGTATTTCTTACATGTGTCAAAGAACTTAAAGAATGAGTAGAAAAAGAAATAAGTCATAGGAGACTAATTACTTGCAAATAAAACACATGCTTACATTCCTTGTCCTATTATTTTTATATCTCTCTCAACATTGAAGAGACTAGAATTCACTTTTTGTAAAAAGTTTTGCTTTGCAGTACATGAAGTACTGCTGCACATGTGTTTCAGACCTTCTAAGAGAAAATTAATTTCTGTTTGTTTGGTCATTTGAAATCTACGGCCTTTGGAATTATTCATTAAGTTATTCCTGTTGTTCTTACTAGTAATTCACTCTTATAAGTCAAAAATTAAAAATTAAGTCAATTTTTGACCCGATCCAGAGAAGCGCTTAAGTATGAGCTCACTTTAGGAACTGAGAGGGTGTCACAAAAATAACCCACTGAGCAATATGCTATAGCACTGCTTCAGAACAAGGCTCATGTTAACCATGCACGTAAGCACAATTTGAGCCTAGGTCTCCAGAACCAAAAAGACTCTCCAAATTAGTGTTACAGACAGTGGTCTGCTTAGCCGAAATCAGGTTGCTTGTACTAGAAATGATGGGTATACAAAAAAATGCATTCTAAAAGTTTTACCTTGATGATTGAAAATATTGAAATAAGCACAGAAGATCACAAATTAACATGGCTTTTCCTAGTACAGCTGACTCAAGCGAGCATTTGCTATGTCATAAATGGCAAATCTCACTTTAGAAATGCCTGGCTTCTTTCAGCCTTATCTACAGCCCTATCCAAGCCCCGTCATGCCTCTTTGCCAAGGAATATCTAAGTCTATACAGGCTGGGAATCTTATAGCAGCATCCTGGCTGGAATCACCTGTTTGCCTACACACATAAATCATTTATCTAAACAGCACCAAACAACAAGCTTGTGGCAACTTCAACTTCAGGCACACAGTGGACTGAGCTGCTGCAGCAGAAAATACCAGAACAGACAGGAAACTGTAACAAGTAGAGTTCAAGGTCATGTAGCAATTATTTTCCTTTGAAATAGCAAAGTTGGGCATCCAAAAGATTGACTAAATCAAAATATGGAGGTGTACTGACTTGGAATTTAGACACAGATGCTGATGATTTCTGTAAGGGCCTGATTCAGTGATGAGGAAAAAAAAATATACCCACACTTTGCGTGCGTGGTACAAATGCACATTTCTTAGCATTCAGATATTAATCCTTCTTTAAAATTATGAATGAAGAAAGAAATTAGCATTTTTCTCCATAATTTCACTGTGAGAAGAATGATGCATAAATAATTTAAATCAATATTTAAATAAAAGCTGCCTATCTGCTTGCAGCCAATGATAAAACCTGACCTTTATGACCTCTCATTCAGTGTTCTCCAAGGGCATTAAGCCTAACTAAGCTACTGAGTCACGGTGAAAATCAGGCACTGATAGCCCCATTGTATGAAGAAGCAGAGAAGTCAAATTAGAGCATCTCTAAACGCAATCAGCTTTCAGCACCTTTGCAGTCCAGGCCACAAATAACTTGTTTAACTTCACACAGCAAATTACTGAAACAACTGAGAAGAGACAATCCCAAAATAGATAGGATACAGTGTTCACTGGCGTCACCAGAGGTAAAGGACACAGGGTTCTAAACACTGGTAAGCAGATGCTCCACTGCGTATACTACACTCCTAAAGTTTCTCATAACTCATGAAGCTGGAACTGAATTAACAATGATTAGGTGTTACAGAAACTTCCTTTAGTATAAAGAGAAACAAATCTTGGGGCAATCCCAAGCACAAATACAGGCTGGGCAGAGCATGGATTGAGAGCAGCCCTGGGGAGAAGAACTGGGGGATGTTGGTTGACAAGAAGCTCAACATGACCCAGCAATGTGCACTTGCAGCCCAGAAAGCAAACCGTGTCCTGTGCTGCATCAAAAGCAGTGTGGCCAGCAGGTCAAGGGAGAGGATTCTGTACCTCAACTCTGCTCTTGTGAGACCCCACCTGGAGTGCTGCATCCAGTTCTGGGGACCCCAATATAAAGACATGGACCTGATGGAGCTGGTCTAGAGGAGGACCGTGAAGGCGATCAGAGATGTGGAGCATCTCTCCTAAGAAAACAGGCTGAGGGAGTTGGGGCTGTCCAGCCTGTAGAACAGAATGTTCTGAGGAGACCTTATTGCAGGCTGCCAGTACCTAAAGGGGAGAGAGCTGGAGAGGGACTTTTTAAAAGAACAAGGGGGAATGGCTTTAAACAGAAAGAAGATAGGTTTAGACTGTATATTAGGCAGAAGTTCCTTACTGTAAGGGTGATGAGGCACTGAAACAGGTTGCCTGGAGAAGCTGTGGATGCCCCATCCTGTAAGTGTTTAAGGCCAATTTGGATGGAACTCTGAGTAACCACGTCTAATGTAAAGTCCCTGGCCATTGCAGGGGAATGGAACTAGATGATTTTTAAGATCCCTTCCAACCCAAGCCATTCTATGATTCTATGAAATAACAGAGATTAAGGCATGCCAGAAGGTGTTTCATAGGCTCACATACTTGGTGCAGTCTCCATTCTCTGTGCTTTTCAGATTTCTTTCACATATTAACTAAAAACAAGTACTTACTCTGCCCACTGTGCTTTCTTTTCCTCCTTTAAATAATCTTGAAGATAGGATTTTTCTTCTAAATCCCTTTGAATTATGCAATTACTGTAAGTGCTGTTGCTATCAGGTATGAACCACACTTTTAGACAAGTCTCTTTAAATTGTTAATGAATATGGAGCTGTTTATGAGTCATGGTCCTTGACAGAGTCAGAAGAGGGCATGTTTTTAACACTTGATTTCTAAGCAGTAGCTGTTTTGCCTGTTCAAGGTGAGAAATTGAAACCTGGAGAGCTGAAGCCAAGGGCAGGAATCTGAGAATTTTGATCTTGGCTCCTGTTTCGACCACTACTGCACATTTGTTCCTGTTGGCTTTACAGATTTATACTGCGGGTGAGGAAGGAATTTAAGTAAGTGCCAAATTACCAAGACCAGAAGTGGCACCACTGATTTACATTACAAAACCAATGCAATTAACTGCATAAGAGGATAAAATCGAATGTGCTTATCTTGGTGTATACACTGAGATGACTTGACCAGAAAAGGAGCATCAGTATGTAATAATACTACAGTCCTGTCAGTGTGGGCAGAGCTTTGCTGACAAAGCTGTGCTTCATGCAGGTGAATTAACAACCTTCCCACAAACAAAATCAAGCTCCACCAGCAAGCAGAGTTTAGCCAGACGAATCTGAACAACACTCAAGACTTTGCTGCCATAAGGGATCAGTCAGGAGCCTTGACTCTTCACATCCCCGACCTATACGGCGGATGTCAACAACACAGATGTAGCCTAAATGTGCTGCAGAGTTGTTCTCAGCTCTAGTTGTGTTTTCTCTGGGCATAGTATGCTGGATGAGCAAGTGTTGGTCCTTTGGATAAGTTGATGGAACTGTGGGTGAAACCCCTAGCTCTCCTATGGAGAGCCTTGTGTGTGCTTGATTTCTTGTGTGACAATGAGCAAGTTATTTAGTTTCCATATGCCCCACTGTCCTTTCTGTAAAATGGAGACAATGGCATTTCCAATATAATATAAAGAGTTTGTGAAAATAAACATACTAGAGAGAATTAAATCTTCAGGAAACTCAGTGCATTACCCACTACTGTAGAGATAATTTAGGGATGGGAAGCCCTTTGAAAAGGCCAATATACTTGTGAAGATACTTGATCTGTAATTTGTGTAAGTGGAATTATTTTCTAAGTTAACTCAAAGCCAGTACCTCTCAACAGACCATATGAACTGAGAAATAAACACCTCCAGGATTCCCATCAACACACAATGGACTCATTGGTAGTGCTAATGCTAGAAGATTATGGTTAAGTCAAGTTGAAAATGTTTTTTTTTCAAATAATTTTGCTCAGTTGAATATCTATATTTGGTTGGGGGCAAGGGGGAGATGAGGGAAAGGTCTCAGTGACCAGCTCAGATAATATACTTACGAAGCTATCTCTGGAATTCTTAGGTTGGTACCTATGACACTATCAAATTCATTGGAAAGAGTTTATCGCAAAGTTAAATGTCAGCAGCTGCAAGCCTTTAAATGGAACATACTTCAGCTCCTGGGCAATGGCAGCGATCTGTTCCACCCTGTCCTGGTGAGCAGCCAAATCGCTCTCAAAAGCTTCATGTTTCCTTAACATGGCACGGACTTCTGTCAGAGAAGCAGATTCATAATCCTTCTGAAGTAAGGTCTGCTCTTTGCCTGAAAGAGGAAATTAAAATATTACTCATTTTTTACTAATTTATTTGTTAGAAAAGTTGCAAATTTAATCAACTTTTTAAACTCAGGCAGGGTGAAAAATCATATGTATGAGATGAAATCCCAGCCCCACTGAAATCAGCAGCAAATTATCAGTCCAACAGTGTTAATTAGAAACATATAGTTTTAAAGATCTCACAGTATTTTCTTGATTTTTTCACAGGCTGTTTATACAGGTCTAAAATAGTGAGTATTACATTTCTGGAGAATCTGGCATAAAAATGCCAGCAAAAACTGTATCTCTAAAAAATTATTCATTTCAGCACTTAAAAAAAACAAAAAAAACCAAAAAAAACCCTGAGATGAGAGACTGCCTTTTGTATGCAACAATGAATTTTAAATGGAAAATGCCAACCTATTTACAAAAGGCTAGAGAAGTAAAGAACAAGTAAAAACTGAAATACTACTCCTTAGTAGCTCCTGTGTTGAACAACTGAATCCACACCGACAGGCCCTACAGCTGCAGCTCACCACATGGCCTTACACAGCTCCATGAATTCTAGAGCCAGACACAACTATTGTTTCACTTGCTATGTACCAGCTTAACTGAAGTTTTCCCTGCACAGCAGCTATAACTTGTCACCATGTGTAGTTTATGTTCAGAAAATAGGCTCTCAGGGCTAATAAACACTGTAGTTTCCCTTCTAGTATCTGCTTGGCAGCCATTTCCAGCCTTGTGCGCTTCCAGCAACTGTGTTACAGGATGGACTCTGGTTTATTCTCACAGTGTGAAAGGAAAAAGCATGGCAGAAGCAGGAAGATTGTTGTCAGGGCAAACAGTAGGATGATTGAGCAGATCCATGTTTAATAGTCCCCAACAAAACCGAATGCCACTGTATGGTCCTATAGCTGTTAAAACCACACGCAAGGTTAGGTTACCACCAAAAAACAGCACTATAAATGGGGTGTAATCCAGGGTTTGGAGCAAAGCAGAAACGAGTCTGTCATCATGTAGTTTATGTGGACTGTTCAAAACATCATGATGACCAAATAAGAATCAACTTGGAATACCTCTGTTAATAATTTCACACTTAACAAGTGTTGTCACCGCATTTCTGGTTGGCTTGCTGTGTACAAAGTCACAGGAACACCTGAGCAGAAATGGTAATATTCAAAGGCTGAATATTCCCATTAAGTTTGAATCACTACCTCAAGTATTATTTTTACACTTACATTTCATTAGCAACAGGCCAACAAGTTAGGATCATGACTACAGTCAACAAAACCTGACATTTTATCTGCTATTATTTTAGGTTTCTAAAATTGTCCAAAACTACTTATGAGTGAGTTCCTGGAAAATACTCAGCGCTGGCAGTTCAACTTTGAACATTACAACATTAAAAATGTTAAAAGCCATCTCCGCTCACCATATGCCCACTGTTCGTGAGTGGAAGCCTTCTGCCTAAATTTCTCAGCTAAGTGTTCAAGTCTTTCCAGTCGTCGTATTTCATTCAGCAGCCACTCTTCATAGCCTTTCTCAGCTTGTTCAAGCCTCTGCCAAGCACCGGCAATATCCTGTGAAGAGAATACATGGAAGAGAGGGGATGAAACTATAACCTCTGTCTAGGTTTACAGATTTCTGACTCATTCACAATTTGGCTTCGAAAAGAGAAGTCTTTATGTCCAGATTTTGTAAACGCATAAAATCATAGAAAATGTGGTTGGGCAGCTCAGGAAGTCTTTTAGTCCAGACACCTGCTTCTAAAAGTGGCTCGTATTCAGCTGGGTTCATAAAAGAAGCCGCTACGCAAATGGCTTCCAAGCATAGCTTGGAATGTCTTCACGATACATTGTTTTTATCTCCCATTTTACAATGTGTGTGCTCTTTTATGACAAACCTATCTGGTATCAAAATAAAAGTGCTTTGCTTTCACAAGTTGACAATAGCTAAACAATTAGTATCAAGAAGATTTGGTGCTTATCCGACCGCTTTCTGTGGTGCACAAAGTTTTGTGAGCTTCCTCGGAAACTCAAGGGTGTGAGTAGGAAACTGAAGTAACAGGGCCCTTACTTTCTGCATACGAGGGTGGACAACGGCCCTTTCAGATAGTGCAATCATTTGTTTATGAAGAACCAAAACACCACGATAGAACGGAGTACAGGAACAAGTTTGCTATATTCCACTGGAAATGTTTGGACCCACAGTCAAATTACAGTACTTAGCAGCAGATGAAGATTCTTGGTACTGACTATTCTTATCTTCACAGACATAAGAAAAGAAGGGAATAGAACTTTTAAAAGTAGAAAAAAGCAGAAACATGTATTGAGCAATGCCTGTTTCTGTAAGTCTGGTGACTAAAATGTCAGTGAAACCACTGTGAGTTTTGCTTACATAAATAATATTTGGCCTCACTGACAGAGAAGTATTGATAACATTCCCAAAGGAAGCTCTGTATCGTCTTGCATCTCAAGACAACTTGTTCTTGGGAAAACCTTCAAAGAGGCAGGAGCATGCTTAATAGAAAGGAAGATTCTAGAATGAAAGGAAGTATGTAAAAAGAGTGGTTTGGCGTTGCTGAAGTGCAGCAGACTGATGTTTCTGAACATGAAACCTTCGCATTGACATTTTTGGGGTATCATTGATAAAGTGAACAGAATATTGATGCCTCATTTACTTACTGAAACCATCTTCCCCTCCGATGGCATGAAAGCTGGCCGGTTGCTGATTCTCAGTTTTGTCTGCAGGGTGTTGAAATTGATCTCCAGTTGACATTTCTCTTGGACTTTGGGAGGTTTGTGTTTGCGGCGGTAGTCCCGGAAATCCTCTAATTTCTTCTGCATAGCCTGCATTGTTTTTTCTGGAGTCCTGTTTTCCAGCCAAGGAATTGTCCGGCGAATCCATTCTAAAAGCTTTCAAACCAACACAAACAACTCATATAAAGGCAATAGAAAAGCAACCAAAAAAAACTTGTATCAAACACACGAATCTTAATTACTTTGTTCCATTTTAATATTATTGACTTCAGTTGTTATCAATGCCTTAATGGTGAGTAACCACAAGATTTTCGAAGCTGAACTATACTTTTTTAACTAACTTGCCCAGATATTCTATGTACTTCTAGAAATACACCAATTCAGAACGGTGAATGCACACATAACATCTCTCCAGCTAATTACTCAAAATCTGAATTACCCAAAATCCCTTGCCACTTTCAAAAGTATTGGTCTTGATGGGAGCAGGACAGAAACCAGCCAAGTAACTCAGGTCAAATAAAAATCTTGGCTCAGATGTCCTTTAGTGCCATGTAGACACAGACAGCAGTGCTCTGATCTCAGTATGTTTTTGCAGGTTCTGCATAAAAGACAAGAGAGCTCTCGCTTGTTCACTATACATCTGTAATTCTGACTCAACAGATTTACTATTTCCCAGGAAAGGACAGGAGGAGCACAGTGTGCCTCCTTCTTCAGTCATCTGCTGTCTGTGCTCACAGGTGAATTGTGAACACCCTGACAGACCTCCCCAGGTGTGATTTGCAGTACACAAAGCCAATGGGCTTGCTTGGAGTGACAGGATCTGGTATGTTCCACATGTGGCCAAGGATGGCTGCCTTTGAAGATTACAGAGACAAGAAGCTTGGTCTTGGGGCAGACAGATGACAGTCCTCAAAACATCTTTTAGGCATGTCAACAAGACTGACTGATTTGCCGGAGATCACACAGGAAGTCTGTGGCAAAGGAGTCACCTAAACCTTGACATCTTGGGCAGCTGGGCTTTATACTCTGCCACTGTGAGATTTACACTCATAGTGTCTCCACTCTTCCAGAGCGTGCATGAATCTTTCAGCTTTCAGCAGTTCATTGTCACCATATCACAGATACAGCATCTTTACCTCACTTGCTAGTCTCTCATACTCTTCCATCAACCTCTCATTTTCCTGATTCACAGCAAGCACCTTACAGATCCGATTAGCTGCAGTCTCAGCCTGTAAAACACAGCAAATAAACAGGACATAGTCATAAACACATTCTGAGAAAGGTATAGGTTTGGAGAAAGAGAGAGGAGGTGGCTGCTGCAAATGAAAAAATCACATTCCTTTATAGTTGTTGATTTATGCTCCTAGGTTAGATATTCATTTCCCCTCCTTCTGCAGTCACAGATTTCAATGGCCTGAATAAGGCACAGGTCAGCAAAGAAGTCCATCCCCTTGTTGAACAACGAAGCCTTATCGCACAAGGGGGAATTTTGCACTGTCATTATAGTTGTCTAATTAATCTTTTCTTTTCAAAGACAACTTAGGTCATCCTTAGAGATATCTTATTAGGTTATTTTTTTTTAAATCACACCAAAAAAGTATTAGATTTGTTAGCCACACTGGAAAGCTACCACATGGGATTCAGGAGTCTCAGCCACTCTATATCTGCACATCATATGTAGATATACCCTTGAGAATAAATGCAGCTCAACCACTGACAGCAAATCTTTTCATGCCTCGTGACAAACTTATATGTGAAGGCGTGGTGAAGCTCTGCCATATTTAAAATTTACATTAGTAGTTTGACATCACAGAGCTATACTTTCATACAAATGTGACCCTGGAGTATATCTAAGCAAACAAATATCTGTGTAGACTCCTGTATCACAGAATATTTGGAATTCCCCTTTTGCTTGAATAGCAAAACCTTTGTAACGAGAAGTAAGAGGGCACAACAGTACAGCTATGCTCTGATAAGGTATAGGTGACCAGACAGGAAAGGCAATTAAATCAAATCCTGAGGACTAGGAATAAATCAACTACTTTTTTAAGGGTTGGTTTGTTTTGTTTTTTTTTTTACATTAAGTTGGGTTATGTCCATTTGTAGGCTAGAAAAGTATGAAGCAGAACAGGGGGAAATACCACACCGATAAGTGAGACTCCCATCCTGTGTGAGAGGTCTGCTGCTGATGTTCATGCCTTTTATACAGTACTTTGATCCACAAATAATTCTGCTGGTTTCTGTGGGAACCAGACACAAATACTGTGTTGGATGTCTTTTGTGCCTTTCTGCACTTTTAGGCATCTTTGAAAATCTAGCCCTAAATTACTACTCAGCATGAGTAAGTCTAGAATAGTCTCAAACTCCAAATATCAAACATTCCTTTATGCAGCAAATGCATGAGATGCATTTTACAGTATCTTAAAATACAGTTTTTCTGAAGTAGTCCTTATAATCATTAAATAAAGACTCAAAATTGGAGAGAGGAATGTCCATTGGAATTAAAGAAGTTAACTTGCCACACAACATTTAACTAAAACAGGTTAGAGAGCTGGTTAAAATCAAGTATTAGTGCTCAAGTAATACTTGCAATTGTTAATTAAAACCACATAGTACTAAATTAGGACTTTTTTTAATAAGCAAGTGGAAATGTGAAACAAACCAATCAAAACCACAGCAACCTGAAGGGACAGTTGATTAATACCTGCTCTGCTCCAGCAAAAGCATGGTAGAAGCAGGACACATATGTCATGATAGCTCTCTCATCAGGTTTGGGAGTGTTCACAATATCTACAAGATGGGGGAGAAATTGAAACAAAGCAAAAAGAGAATCGAGGAGTAGAAAACAGGATGAATAAATAAATGTACAACTCTATGTCATTCTGACTGTTTTCTTGTCCATAGCTCTGAATTCTAGAAACTCCACAAGGCTGCAATAAATTTAGTGTTAGATTGACAGGTGCTGACAGAATAAAATGTACACTAAAAATTCAATGTAAGCTCTTGCGAAGAGGAGGATTTTTTTTTTTTAATAAGCTTGATCCTGCAGTATTGTCGGGGAAGAGCGACCACAATTTTACCAGGACTGTCTGCTTATGACTGATATGCATATGTCTAGTGACTTGGAATGTGGGGGGATTTTTTGACATCGACACAGGAAAGACAGACTACATTTTGATCTGAGGAGATGTTCTCTGGTAGTTGTATATGGATTAGTTATAACTTTAGCATTATATATCAGTATTCTTTATATCGCCAATACCTGAGGTATGCCCAACTCCAAAGTGCCTTGCTTTTTAAAATTTTCCTTCTTTTCTTTAGGACGCAATTACAGAGCTTGTCTGAGATGCCTGTGTATGTTTCTGTGTCTGTTTTGCATAGTAGCATCATTTTATGTTGGTGTTTGTACTTACCATTAAGCATTTAACATTTTAAAAACAATCCTGAAAGCATAAGAGAAGGGTTTATTTTCTGAGCATCTGTTATGATGATTTTGACATCTATAGCAGAAATAATATCCAGCAGAGAGAAGAAGGATGGCATTCTGCTATTGAAATTGTTTTTTCACTATGAGCTTATTTTCATTTTGCATTTTTAATGGTGCTTCAAATGAATGCACACAAGTTCATTTAAAGAGGATATTGTCCTCTATCCCATTCAGTAACCAGCTGTCAAAAACCTACTGGATATTATTAGTAAATATACAGAAAGATGAGACAAGAAGGTTTGTGTCTATGGAACAAATGGATAGACTACTACTGGCTCTACTAAGACAGTGGCTCACAGTGAAAATCAGGCAACAGGATATGAGCTCAGCTCTAAGATGCTGCTCTAGCAACTAGCGAGGAAAAGACCAGAAAAGGAAAAATTGCTGAAAGAAACAAGACAGAAGGTGAAGGATGAGATCTGATCCATCTACAATCTCACCTTCTGAGCACCAGCAAATGCATGGTAGTAACAGGAAACATAAGTCATAATGGTTCTTTCATCAGGTCTGGCAGTGTTTACTACATCTGTGTAGAGAGAAGAGGGTTAACTGCTCAGAAATTCTCACAGGGTACTTCCATCTGATTATGCTAATGGTGCCACCTCAGTGCTGTAAGGATTCCAAACAAATACACCATTATTCAGGTTGCATCTGTTTACTGTTATCAGTGCAAAGCTACTTAAGCTTTAGGAATCAGTAAATGCAAAAGATACAACTCTCTCTGAAATGATGGCAAAACATCTGAAGGCTGAGACTGTACAGAAGGGTATTGCTACCTTCTGGTTTGTGGAAACTTCCAAGCAGATGGCATGGCTGGCAGATCTACTGGGTTCAGCTTCACTGCCACTCCAAAGCAACTTCATCTAAATCACTAGAATTATTCCAGAGTTAAACACAGCCACTGACAGTCACAAAACAGAAATGCATTCAGTGTGTATCAGCGCAGGGATCCTGTAGCTCATGAGGTACTGACATATACTGGAAACCCACAGAACTCCTGCAGTCCAGAGTCCATTTTGTGCTAAGAAAAGCTTGGGTAGTAACAGTTCTGTAATCCCTGTGCCAGCCCATCTTTTTAGTTAATAGCATAAATCACAGGAGAGTTTGGCTTGGCTGGCTGATATCTTTGTTCCCATCATGGCAGTAAAGAATGAAAATATACAGGGGGTGCAATCGAGGTATGGGTACATGGGTAAAAATGGACCTTTTCAATGAGTAACAGAGAAAGGCAGAAAAAGGTGGGTTTAAACCAATTATGGCTGAGTAATGAATGATTCTAGTGCAAGCTGCAAGGATTCCTGCCAATGTAAGGAGTGGAAAGATACTGACGTGAAAGGACCCAGGAATGAGGTGACCATTTCTAATGTTAACAGTGAAATTTCTAAGTTCAGGACCGATGTATTTACTGATTTTACGTCTACTTTACATAGCTGTGAACAAAACTTTGCAGTTTCCACTGATAACAAAGTGGAAGTAAAGAGAGTGAAAAGTAACCATGAATATAATTTCATTTCCTCCTCCCCTTCCAAGAGGCAAATAGCAAGATAAGGGCTAGAATGTGCAGAAAATCTGGTGAGGAAAATAAAGGGTTTCTTATATAGACTATGAAGACAGGAAAAAAATGAAGAAAGGAGAATGTTAGTAGGAACTGCTCAATGGTAAGCAGGCAGCACTTCTCTGTTTATTCCTTGCAGTGTTTCAGAGAAAAATAATTAATGGTGCTTGAAAGGGGAATTGCAATTCAAAATATGGAAACAATTTGTTTTGAAGCATGAAAGTGAAACCACTCTTCAACGACGAGGTTACAATCCAGATTTTCCAAATCACCCTGCCTAACTTTGCTACGGAAGACTTCAAGAGGAACGGACATAGCCAGTTTGAGTGCTCTGGATAATTCCTGTGTTATCACTGCATTACTGACAAGCCAGCAGAGCAGAGTCTCCATTCTTGGAGATGAATGCTTTGAACTACTGTAGGCAAATTCCAGTGTTTTGGCAGCGTTTTTTGCCCAGAGCACAAAAGTTTGGTTATCTTGAAGAAATTTGGGAAACTCTAAAGATTATTGGAGACACACAAACTATTTGTTAAAACTATTGCTACATAAAGTTTACAACTAAAATAAACCAAAAAAATGCTTCCCTCAACCTACCTCTCTTTCAGATGCAGCATGTGTTTCAGATATTCTGAAAGTTTTGTACTTCTAGTTGTATTTCTGGTCCTCTCATTTAAACATTTTAAAAAAAGTGAATATGCTTTGAGCTGCTAACAGTTATATTTACTTTTATTATACTTAGATTTTAATTACATAAAGGCAAGGATTAACTTTGATCCTGCATTTTACCTCAATTATCACAGTGGGGCCATGTGCTGAGGTTAGGGTTCAAAGTAGTATAACAAATGCAAACAATAACAAACAATCAGTAACGAAGCAAAAAGTCAGGGAAATTATACAATGTATGGGGGAAAAGAAGGAAAATATTGCTCAAAACCAAATCAGACTGCTACATTTTGATTCATGTAGAAGAAATGTTGAAAATTTGCTAGATTAAAAAAAAAAAAAAAAAAGAAATTTCACTGTGACCTGTTAATAAACAAAACAAACTTAAGTTAGATATAACTCTCACCTTCTGCATCCAGCATCTTGGGAATATCCAAATGCTTTTCAGCAATTTCCATGGCAAGGTTGATATTTCCTATGGGGTCATCCTGCATTAAAGAAAAAAGTTCGAGTCAAAGATAGAAGTGTTTCTTTGAAGCAAAACTACTGTAGGTACACTAAAACTTATTCTGGTTTTCCAAACTGTAAACTGGATTCACAATTATTTTTCTTCAAAAAGTGGAGTCTAGGTATATAAATTTTGGTCTACCTGCTGCTATATTTTTAAAAGAAAACTTTAATAAGCTAATATCTGCCACTTGGACTCTGCTGCAAATACATTCTGGAGAGGAACGTAGATAATGTATGCAGTGTACACTCATAATTCTGAGCTAATTCTGAATTAAGTACAGCAGCAACACATACTGTAAAGGCCACTGGTCCAGCAGGCTAAACTAGATCGTTCAAAAAAAGTTAATCCTGCCTATTTTATACCCAACTCTACAGTATATTAAAGGGATATAACTTCTGAGTTCTCTGTTGGTCAGGTGAATACATGAGAAGAAGCAAGCACATACAGAACTGTTCTGCAGAAGGAACAAAACTTGCTAGTTTGGGCTTGGACATAAAAATCTGTAATGCCTCTATAAACTGAATTTTAGAGCCATGGAAATTCAAGCACTTCCTCTGGTTTTGAGACTTTGGTTTTTGAAGGAAAGAAAAAAAGGAAGCAGTGAGCATAGTTCAGACAGACAGCAGACATTTCATGTCTTACACTACAGACATTGTCAGCTGTTGCTGACAACGCAAGGGTGTGTCAGATTGGGGCTACCACTAAGGGAGCCTTGGAGGGAAAACACCCTACAAGAAATGGCAGTTCATGCCATTAATGCTATTATTATTTTCACATATTTGGAAACTGGTAAATTATTATAAGCACTCTGAACAATGCCCATGTCTACAGAGAGGCTGGGAAAATAGGACATAGAAAAGCAAAGTAAAATATGCAGTAAATCTAAGTGAGACCTATTGACTAGGTTAAAACACTTTGCTTATGAATGAGTGATGAGCACCTCGTATTTGTGTGCTTGATACTAAGTGCATCACTAAATTGTGCTCCACTGGTATAGCATTTCTTTAAAATCACAGCAGCTTCTGAATAATTGGAGATCTCCATCACCCATCCTTTTTTAAAAAAACTACAAGCCACAGTAGCTACAGCTAAAGAAATACCTCATCTAACTTGTCATAGTCAAGAAGATCAGGCCTGTGTCTATGGATAAGGGCGTTGAAAGCAAGGCCATCTTTCCAGCTACAAGTTCACACAAAAAGCATTGGTGCGAAAAGGAAAGGACAGCATGCAGGAGATAAGAAATCAAGAAACAAGACACCAAGACAGCTGTTAATGTAACCAAAATGAGCAGTCAATCAAACACAGCCAGGTCAGAAAAGCAAGATCTATTTTAGGATTTTTTTCTGCATGTGCTTTACGTGCCACAGCTCAGCCTCAGTTTGAAACCTGACCTGTTCTTATTTTAGAAATCTCTAAGAGGGAAATAGTAATGTTGAAGCAGACCTGCTTGTGTTCTGTTCCCTTTTCTCAGCACTCATCTAGAGGATCATTACACTGTGAAGTTATTTAGGACTGTGTACCACTTTTCAAAGCACAAATTCAATCAAACTAACTTCTGTTTGTGCCATGCATAATAAGCACATGTACACAAAGACAGGTAGCTTAATCATTCCATGAATCTGTTTATCTGTAGGAAAGGCTGTATACAGAATTAGAGAACAAGCTGCTATTAATGGCTAATATTTTGCCCTTTAGTTCAGATCTGCAGTTATCCTAACAGCTACCTAAATTAAAATCTTATGTGTTCAGCACTAAGTTCATTTAATTTTCATCACTGCATGCCTTGGGAACTCTGGCATAAATTGAACATATATATAAAGCAAACTAAGTTTTAAAATAATATCACTTCATTCATTTATCTTTTCCTTCATAAAAGACTTTCTAATAACAGTTGATTCCACTAGTAAAATCCATTTGTAATGACATGGAATGGAAAATACAGTTGATGTTTTACCAGTCTCATCAATGCAAAGTTGCACTCAACAGATTAAAACCATGATTAAGTTTTCTGTTGTACTGGTGTTTATATGAGACCTCTAGATGCATTCATTCCAGAGAGCAGAAAATGGTATGTATGTATTGAAACCTAATGTAAAACAACAGCATTGCACCTTCTTTTTATGTTTTATTCATGAATGATGATTCTGAAGAAGAAGAAATTCTGACATTATTCTTTGTTCATCATTCATCCCTCTCAAACTGGTGCACTTTGCCACGAGTAGCACACTGTAATAAAATAGTTTTGCAATCCCCATGAGGTACTACCTAAAGAAGTTAGGATATCAGCTTTGTTTCCACTTGTCTGAAACTACAGGTAGAAGTACAATCTGAGAATCAGTGAATATTTTCTATGTAAGACTAATAACTCAGTGTGTACTCCTAATTACCGAGGGTAGTGTTTGTTCTAAGGAATCTTATTCATCATGTCACTGTTTACTGCTCTGCAATCTACAGTAATGTACACTAGATACAAAACAGGATGGACTGTACAGTACTATCACTGGTAAATGGATAATTCAATATGTTTTATTTAACATCCACATTGGGCAGTGTAGAGGACTTCAGCAACTGCCCAGTAGCTGAGGACCAGGTTATTTGCAATTAGATGCTGAAGCCGTTGTAATGGGAAGGAAAGAAGGATAAGGTCCTCTCCTCCATGTCAGTGGGGTTTTTTTGGAAGGACCTTAGAAAGTCAGTCAGAATTAGTATGCATTCCTGAGCCTGTCTTCTAGAAAACATGCTAAGCAAACCAGAAGCAAGCCAAATCACTGCAGGACAGCATGCTGTACCACCCAGACTGATGACCTTATTTAGCTTGGAGTAGTCAATAAGATCAGGTCGGTGTCTGTGGATAAGTGCACATAATCCAAGGCCATCTTTCCAGCTTCACAACAAAAAAAAATAAAATGGAAAAAAAATAAAAAATTAGTTAATAAAGTCATGGCATTTTACAGTTTGATCCTTGCTCAAGGCTTAAAAATCAAGCAGGAATTCTCCTGTCTAATCCTGACACTTATGTTCTGTCAAGTCTAATCCCTCTGAGCTGTTCTGTTACTGTGCTCCTTTTGTTGTAATACATATCTTACTCTACAGTCCATACACACTTAAGAACTCCATATATTTTCCAATGTAGTGTACATGTTGTGCAACTGTACCTGATTTCAATTGCTTCATTCATGCAGTGTTCTAGGATAGCTCAAGTACATGTTCAGAAATGAAAGACCATAATCACTTAGAACATGTTTGTGAGAAAAGTAAAAAGAAGAGCAAACCTGCAATTACTTGAATTTGCTGAAGCAATTCGCTTATTCAGTGTCAATTATTTCAGAGTATTTTAGTGGCACAACCATGTTGTGCTTCAAGAAGTAAGAAATCATAAATCAGCTCAGTTTATTTAAAACACTTCACACTTATCACAGCTTTGATTTGAGTTCTTACACTTAATCATTACTTCAGACTCACTGCCTTTTGAGGCAAGAACAGACAATGAATGGAGATACAAATAATATTTATTTGGAAAGATTATGAGAGGTTTCTTTCAGCCATAAGCAATTATTCTGAAAGGTACTTTATGTAAACACTTTAAGCAATCACAGGGTCTGTAATTTGAGATCTTGTCCTTGTGTGAGCCTAAGCTGTTTAGGCTGTTAAAATCCCTGTCACTGATATGTCTGGGTAGGTCCTTCAAATAACAGAACCATCTCCAATAAAAATGTAATACAATAAGCAGAATATACCTACATTGTATAATATGACATCACCCAGAAGGTAAAACTTAATCAAACTGAGCACCAAACTAACAAATTTTTCTTTTTCTAAAAGATATAAAGTAAAATGATGTGGACAGTCTGCTGTAAGGTAGTCCTGTAAGAGCTGATCCACCCAAACATTAATCAAGGTATTTCCATTCAATGTGTTTTCCCCATATCATGTATTAGACCAGAATAGGTACATACACAGAACAAGATTCTGATACTGTAACTTACAGTGTACTCTGGATCCATATAAAGTTCTATGAAATATACCTTTGTATATTCTGGGAAAGTAACACTTAGCAAATTTCAGATCTCTGAAAGGCCATACAGGAACTGTAAATCAATTATTTTTTATCTTGGAATGCATATATGAACTGTATCTTCTCTGTCACGACGTGTTTTAGGTACTGCACATTAAGAAATAATTAAAAACACAAAAACCCTCTTACAGAGCTGTTTTAAGTACTAGAAGGGTTTCAGGGTAGGGAAGATCACATGGTTAAACAGTGAGCCATGTAGTTTAATGAAGTAGGTCACTGGCAGAGCTTCAGGAACCAGCCCAAGGAAATCCCCAAACTAGGCAGCCTGTATATGGCCTGGAACTCCCATTCTAACTCTTAATGAAAACACCGAACCATGAGGCTGGAGCTTTACTAAGTTTTCCAACTTAGGTCACGATCCTGATTCTGAAAACAAGTATGTTTAAAGTATTGCTTGCTGTTGTGTATGATCTAAGTGCATTTTCTGCTCTTTGCTTATAGTTACATTATAAAATTATAAAGACTGATTCACCATGAGATATTTGCATGCTCAACACACCAGTATTTTTGCCAGAACAGTCTCTCTTTGGCTCTCTGCAGTGGCTCTCATTTCAAAGCAGTCATTTGCCACTATGCTGCAGTACTTAAGAACTCCCAAATACCAAGGACTTCTAATAATGTAGTATGGTCATAGGGCATGTAGTAGGATTTTTTTTCTTCTAGATAGTAACTATGGAAGTCATAGCAGATAATGCCAAAGACTAACCAAAATAAGACTCTGAAGATATACCACCATAATTTGAAAAAAAGTCTAGCTGAAAGTGAAGAGCAAAATTCTCCTATCAAATATATACCTACACAACTGTGGGAAAAAATTGATGTAAATTTTTTTAGATCGCGTCATCATCTTGAAATAATGAAAGTTTACCTAAGATGGAAGTTTTGAATGTTCACATTTCTGTAGGGAGCAGTTTTCCTTTGACACCACAGCAGCAGCCCTTCTTTGGCAGAGGTCTCTGTAAAATACACAAGGGAGTAACAGAGAGGAAAGATGTGAAAAGTGCCCAAGTAATTAATTTCTAATGGTCAGCCCCCATAAACTGGCATAAACCAACATTTAATCCTAAAGATACTCATAAAATGGACAACTGGAGCTCCATTAGAACACAGAGGTCTGTTAACACTAGAGTCTCAGCCTGCACAAAAGTTCTGGGATGTTAGAAGTCTAAGGAATTATACTGGTTGGACAGCAGACTGTGTATTTGGAGAAAAATACCCAATATAAATATAATACAACTAGACATAAAAGACTGTTGGTGCCTACATGAAATATGCTTGTAGACTCAGTTCAGGGCTAAAAAACTATGTTGGAAATAGGACTAAACACAAAGGGTACAGCAATTAGTTTCAAGACACTGAAGCTCAGAAATGTAGTCATGTTTCTGTGTCTCCAACTGAGAGACATGACCAGAACTTCTGCGTTTAGAAAGGTGGCTCAAAGTCTCTGTCAGGATAAGGGGAGTAATTATTTTTTCCCTCCAGAAATTAGTTCTGCCACCAGGTAGCAAACTTGTGGTATCATCTCCTGTGAAAAAATTTATTTTTAAAACACTCCTTTCACGTATGCACAATTCACATAAAAATGTTTTTAAACAGATTTCTTAGTTATTTAACATAATTGTATTACTATTACCTTCCACTGAAATATCTTGAATAGCAAAGCGAAGGATGATAGTCCAGATCATACCCAGTGTCATTTTCACATTGCCGTCCACGATTTCTAAGGTGAAAAAAAAAGATATAGTGGTAGCATTTATAATGGTTTTTTCCAATTTAATCTTATTTTAATTGTAGATTTCTACAAATAATACATTGCATCTAATAAATTATTTATATTTCTACCATAATTTTTTATTCACACAGAGTTCACCTGGGTTCATTTATCAACAAACTCCTGGTTGTGCTACTCTGGCAAGTAGGATTGAAGACTAATGAGGCTAAGACCACTTCAACACTTCCATGCTAAAAGCCTTCTCCCCAGGTATCTGTAACTGTTTCAAATCTTTACCTTTTAGGGTGACTTTTAAAGAGAGCATGAGGGGAAATACTGAAAGTTTGAACAATATCACTCTTACTGTTTTCAAATACAAAGGAACTGAAAAATATAGTCTTACCTCAATTTTTAAGAAACTACAGGACACTAACAGTAATCAGAAATTCCCCTATACTATTTAGATATATTTGAGAATTTACCTATAGTGCCAGCACAGACTAGATATGAAGAGCAGCTCTAGAGACACAGCACCTCCTGAGACTAAGCTACACAGCTTACTGCTGAGCCGTTCATTAACACGGCCATGAGGTTGTAATACCTTACAGCTCTGATGCATATGCACATTTACGTGTCTTTAATAGAAATGAGATTTTTTTTTTTTTACCTCTGAGGTTTCAATTTGTTTCAAGACTGCTTGAAACTACCTGTAAAGCCAGGTCAGAATCCAGTGCTCCTACACTGTAATTAAGTGATACCACCTAAATTTCTCAACACCAAAAAATGTACTGCCGGACCACTTGAATGTGTTGGCAATGTTAAATCAATCTGAAAAGCAAGTAAAGAGACTCAGAAAAACATAGTGAGACTATAATGAAGGTCCACCACTGGAAAGGGAGGAGGTGGGGCTATGAGAGATGGGAACTGCAGACTGACTTTCCAGTCACCTCATACCAAAGGAGCAGTGGAGCGGGGAAGGCACCAGCTGCTCCCCTACTTGAAAGTCACCTCCAGCCTTTTTCAAAAAGTGGAGCAGCTGTGGCTGCCTGAGGGCCCACTGGTGTTCTGGGGAAGGAGCAAGAGGAGCTTGTATCAGGATTGAGGAATTTCCTCAATTTAACATCAAATGGCAATAGAGGTGCCAGCAGAAAATGCAGTCACTCTGCTACTCAAAAGTTGCCTGAATCCAGGGCCATCTTTTACAGAACAAGGCAGCTGCTGTCTCCCAGACTTGAGATACATGTTGAATTGCAGTAGGACGTGACACAAGCTGTCATTTGAACCTATGGAATTAACAAATGTGGTAGGAAATGTCACCCATCACTGGTCTATAATTAGTAAGTGTGATA
Source organism: Empidonax traillii (assembly GCF_003031625.1). NCBI lineage: Eukaryota > Metazoa > Chordata > Aves > Passeriformes > Tyrannidae > Empidonax > Empidonax traillii. The sequence continues at coordinate 305,328 of NW_020955900.1, read as the reverse complement.
ATTCAAGTTTATATATGAATGGCTATTTTTCTGCTTTCCTCGTTGGATCGTGCACTAATTTTCCAGAATTCTCACCTCACTCTGCCTGCCTTCCATGGATCCTACCTTATTGGCCCTGAAAGACCTCAAGTCATTTCACATCTCAAAAATTAAACCCTTTCAGACAAAAAAGACCAAATAGAAATTAGAGCATGTAGCTCTTTCTTCCCTTCCTCCTCGGTCAAGTACTTCATTCTATTTTAATGTCTGATACATATTTACAGAAAAAACAAATTTCTTCAAATTTAAAATAAATTAATTTAAATACTCAGGAGGCATTCCTGATTGTCAGGCAATCAGCTCATAGATTTACATAATCACTACATCTTTTTTTTTATTTACATATCCATATGTACACACAGACTGAACGAAAAAGCAAGAGAGGGAATTTTCTATGTTGTGCCTCAGGAGAATTTTCAAGTGATTTGTCAGCTTTGGCTTCTCATTATCTACTGCAGGCATAAAACACAAAAAAGGTTCATGTAAAAGACAATGAAGAAAAATTGCTAAAATGTTGAAAAGTATCAATGACAAAAAAACCCTGATTCATTCCTATCATTTTCCTCTACAGGTCAGTAGAAGACTTTATTAATTTTTTAACACTGCCTGTTTGCTCTGGGAGGAATATAGTTCCTACACCTCACATATGCAAAGCTACAGCTTTGTGGGGTTGAGGGCAGGAAAGGAGAGAAGGGAAAGTGAAGGGAAAACAATAAAAACTGCCTAGCGGAAAAGTTAAGCAGAACAGAGTGGTAAGTTCTCGAAGGTTTTAGTTCCATTTTTTATTCTACTTTGTCTTTTTGGTTTTTTTATTCCAACCTTCTTGTAGCATATTCATTTAGTCTTTAACATTTTTCCTGCTCCGCAGGAAAACAATATAGGAATGTTTTCAATTAACAGGATAAAGATCTTCTGTGGTTCTCCATATTTACTTGATTTCATTCAGGATGCAATCACCTTACAAACAGAGTTTCTGCACTTTTATTAGAACTTAAGGGAAAAATTCTAATTCCTCGACTGTGAATGGCTCATAAGGACTACTTTCCACAGTTTTCCATTAGCTTCTGGACTCTCTAGTCTCATTTCATGACCAGTGGAGAAAAAGACCCATACACAAGACAGATCAGAGTAGCTAAATTTGGCTTCATCTCAGCATCATAGTTAAAGGTGATCAGCTCTCTCCACTCCATAGGCAGCCCAAATAAGTCAGGCTCAGAACAATAATGATGACTTTAAAGAATGTCCCTGGCCCCTTAAAAATACTAAATTGGTCTTTGTATTGATGTCCCACGGGAATCACAGTTTAATCATTGTTTTGAGGCCACGTTTTAAATGCCAGTTGTTCCCGTTGGGCCTACAAGCTCCTCACCATTCAGCATATCAGATAATAGAAAACGATCCTCAGCAGATTTAGATACAAAACTTTTATGCTTTGGAAATTAAAAAGTATTCCAAGCATCCATGTAACTTGGAGAATGCCAAAACAGATGGGTGTGGGCCAGCCCCCATGCCCTGTGCTCACACACAGAGGCAGTGAGTTAAGTGGTTATGGACTTTGATAAAAATACAACCTTAAGGACACCGTGTTCTGCCTCCTTGCTGGCATTCACTCCAACCTACTACAACGACAACCCAGTCAACAATGCTGAAAAATGCAACAAATGAAGGAAAGGATGTGAAGTGTGTCTTAAAACCTGATCAGATTACTGATCCAGTCTTCAGCAGAGTTACAGCAACAGTTGTCAGCCCAAGTGACAGGGTAGGGCTGTGAAGTGTGGGAGCAAGTATGCAGGACCAGGGAGCACAGGGACTCTTTAAACACACAGTGGTGCCAGAGGTCCCACACTGTGAAACCATACCCAGTCAGACATGACTCTGTATTGCTGCATCAGCACCACGCTGTGCCTTAGATAACAAATTTAGTAGAGGGGATGTAGTAAACTTAACAGGACACTAAGCACATCTGTGCCAGAGCTGGCTTTGTATTCAGCCTCTTTAGAGTAGGAGTAGAAAGCACACAAATCTATCTGCTCCTGCCCACATGGATGTAATCTAATGTGGGCATCAAGCCATACTTGACATAGTGTAATGTCTTACAATGACAGGTTCCCTTCTTCATCTAAGTTATGAAAGTAGCGGTGGATTTTTCTCCCATGCTTCCATCCAAGAATTTAACTATTTTAATTTTTTTTTAATGCTAATGAATTAATTTTTGCGTCTAATCCCTCCATTTTACAGATTGAGAATTCCAGAAACAGAGAATAACACCTAAAAACATGACCTTAACCCCTTGGGTTACTAGCTATAGTCTGCTGTTACATGCAGGAATAAATACTGAGAGCATGGACAGTAATCTTGCAGCAACTGGCTGAAAAACTGCAGAGGTTACTGCCCCTTGTTCCTTCCACCTTTCCAAAGGGAATCATCACAAAGCACCTAAACCACAGAGCATCTGAATTCACGCCAGCTGCTGCCAAGGAGAACAGCAGGGTTATTTTTAGTGTTTTCAGTGTCTGATGTGAGCTATCCTAGATGCTGTGCCTTCAGGTGATACAGGAAGTGCTCAAGCGTTGATCCCTAACCTGAGCACCCTGGCACCAGTGAGCAGCAATAAGCAGAGCAAAATAAGGGAGGTGGGAGTGCAGAGGGATGGATTGCTCCTTTCAGGAGCAGATACCAGCTGATGTATTTTGGTTTAAATATTCCAGCCTTGTGCAAACTGTGATCAGAGAAAATGACCGCTCTGTCCCACGAGATATTCCCTTTGCTACACTCTTTGTTTTTCATCAGGAAACCTTAGAGCCCCTGCATGACAAGACAGAAACTACCATTCATTTGCTCAACACTCTGTACTCTCAGCATTTCTTCACCAGCTATCAAACAGGCTTCTGTATACTCAATTTTCATTTCCACCCACGAATTGTCTCTTCAGTACCCTCTGCTGTCCATTCAATGCCTTGTCACTCTCAGAAGAACCTTAACTGCAGAGGTTTAAGGTAGCAGCATATTTTTCCATCCCACTTTAATTGAGCAAAGGGCCCACATGCCCCTGACTGCCAATACAACTGATGGAGGGAGACAGGCTCCTCTGAAATGGAGTAGAGCTCTTCTGACATCTGAAGTGCCTTTGGGAATTGTCCATTTCTCCCCACTGGTGACATACTCTGCAAAAAAGGTCTCTGTTATGTGCCTATGGCATGGATATGGACTCAGATGGCCCACCCAGTTCAGTCTCAAATAAATAAAGAGTGAGTTCAAACAAACACTTTGCCCAGAAAATCCAATTCTTGAGATTTTGAGTTCTAGATCTAGAAGGTGAACACACTGGGTGACTAATACTTGTGGAATAAAGTGGGATATGTATATAAGCCCGGAGGAATCAGGAATCAGGAAAAAGGAAGAAGAGGCTCATAAAAAAGCCTAACAATGTGAATAGAATATAGGACTCCTTCTCATCATGATACTGAGGCTAGAGCTAAAAGTTTGTTTTAAGAACATATTAGAGTCTGAAAAAGAAAAGGCATGGGAAGCACATCATTGAGGCTGTGGAATCAAAAATAGTTGGATTTCATGCTAGCTACATCATTCTTTGTATGGTGATGGCTACGAAAAGCATTATGCAAATATATTCATGGAGCAACTAGTTCTAGACAGACCTTCGTCCTTTTTAAACAATTAACTGAATCTTCTAGGGAGGCGTAGGTTCCCATGCAGTGATAGCCTGCCTTCTTTAGCTCAGTTTACATCTATCAGCATCTAGCTAGCCAACCACGTCTGTATTTAGCTACAACAGAGCAGTAAAAAAGTAATTACTTTAGTAAATGGCATCCCACTCCACTTTCTTCATAAGTTCAGTCTCTCCTTAGATACGATAGTTTCTTTTGATCACTGCCTTAACCCTGCATCTGAATTTTAGAAACACAGCTGCAGTCAGTCTCATTAAAAAAAAAATGGGAGTAGGTCCCAGCCACTTGGTAGTGATGCCAGCCTTTGTCTTGTCTTAATAATATCTCCTAAAGATAAAAAAGGTCTCATATTGGATAAAGCACACCCTAAAATCCAACCTGGTTTCTAAAGGAGTTCCTTATTTTCAATAATGTAGGAAAAACAATGTTCTGAAAAAAAAAAATTCACTATCTTAATACTCACTGAAACACAGACAATTCAACTTAATCTTGGAGATAAAGTAATCTTAGAGCTCATTTGTACTCCTATCCCTCTCCAGGTGTCCACAAATTCCCACCTCTTGTTCTTTCAGTTATAGGTCAGCAATGAGTACTGAGGGATTTTTGAGTCACCCATACATAGCAAACAGTCCATGTAATGTGGGCAAGGGTCTCATCAGACTTCTTTGCCATGGGAATGCCCAGGACCCAAGTGAAGTGCACTGTCAAGCTCTGCCACATACCTTCTGCACCAATTGACACAAGTTTCACTCCTTTGCTGGCGATGTAATCCAGAGCTTTGTTGACATTAGCAATTTTATGGAAGCGCATCTTCCCTCTGTCTGGTTTCGGTAGTCTTTCCCCTGCAGAAGAACAACTTTAATGTGTTTACTGTTACATACACCTTGCTACAGACACACAAGTGCTTAGAAACTAGGAGTGGATGTGCCCTGAACACTGCCTTTAAGATAGCAGTTATTTTAACAGGTATTTTTCTGAAAGAATGCCAAAGGGGTTTGAACAAAACCCTGAAGAGAAAATTCAATGTTGTAGCATCTGACTTGGATCTTTCTGATACAGCAGTAAAATCAGAGCAAAATTTTAGTTTGCCCTAAACATCTGGAAGATATATGCATGCTTCCTGCTATTCAACATATGGTTCATTGCTACTGTCTGTTAGAGTAGCTGAATATTGAGAAGGCAGAATGTTCTCAGAGCTCATCATCTGTACCTGCCCAACTGTAAAGAGAGGCTGGATTCTATCCAGCAGATCAGCCATAGCCTCCTTCCACATCTGACCAAAACCAAAGGCCATTAGCAACTTCATGCAGCACTGCAGAGCAGCTCATTTCAGAGCATAGGCTGATGTGTCTGAACAAACTTATCTTTTCAAATGATCTCAAAGCAGAGTAATTTGGAAACAGACGAATGATCCTTTGAAGATCTTCTTTCCCCACTGAAATTTCCAGCAAAAATGTAAGCTGTATCTTGCATAAAGATGTGTTAAAAATCTTTTTGCCCCGTTTCACCTTTATTGTGTGTCTGTAACTTGAGTTATTCCCTTCCCATTCAGGGGCATTCTGAGTGCACCTTGGGGACTGTCCCTCTGCACAGCACATAACAAAGGTCACATAGTGAGTTTACATCAGTTAGTCAAAAGAAGTTCTTGGATATTCCACTCTTTTGGAAAATGAGACCTTTTACTTATGACTAAATATTGATCTAGTTTTGCTTTAGACACTCACTTTTGAAAGCATTAGTCTTTCCAATGAAGTCATTAAAAGCAAAGTAAAACTTTTATAATAAAAACAGAATAAAATGAATTTGCAACCTGAGTGTAACGGCTTTTTAATTGTTAGGGGCTAAGGCAAGTTCCTCGATGCTTTTGTTTTATCCAAGAACGTCAATAACACCTTGATACACACACACAAACCAGAAAATTTTGGAGACAAGGAGAAAGCAGAGCTTTTTTTTCCTCCGTTTTGCTTTACAGTGTGTTTCATCTCTCACTTTTCACTTTGTATTTACTGGCTTATATTGTTTATATTTTTATGCACTTAGAGTTTGTGTTTCCTGTTTTACATGGTTAACAATTTTTGGTATTTTTAAGAGTGTTTCAGATAGTGTGCTGTAAATGCATAGAAAACTTCATTTTAGCTAACCTGAGATAACTTCCAAGAGGAGCATCAGTTTGAGGCCGTTCCTGAAGTCCTCTTCAATGTTCTCAATCTGTGTGCCGGCTTTCCTGAGATGGGAATTGCACCAGGCTGTAAATGTCTGTAATAGTAATTTAAAAAGTAGTAATTAAAAAAAACAACTAATCAACGTGGCATTTTCCAAAACAACTGCTAAGCCATCTGAGTCAACTCTGCATCTGAGATTTGGATGTCCAACTCCCATTCATGTTGCCGAGTTCAAAGTTCTCATTCCAAATGTTGATGAAGATGCAAAGGATTTTTTGAATAGAAGCAATTTTGTACTAGATTCTGCTTGTCAATGCATCTCCTGACAAAAGATCTACACGTAAAGACAAAATTTGCACACAAATGCAGATATTTAGGTTTGCAGGGAAAAAATGATCACAAAAGCAATCACGATCAGCCTTCTGACAAATTCGCTTTGCTTTTCAGTGTCTGTTTAGATATATAAAGCAAGTTTGTATTTACTAGGTGTTTTACCTGGGTATTTAGGTATATGACAAGACCACACATTTTAGCAAGTTAGACTTCAGCTAACTGAAATAGTCAGATATTTGGAACTCCTCTTCTTTTGCTATTTCAGATTGTCACAGTTTTAAAAATATTTAATTCAAATAGTTTAAAACTATAAAATATATCCCAATTGTTGGTAAGAAATTCCCTTTGGCCTTCTTTATTCTTACATTGTTTTTTAGACTATTTAATTCCTGATGTCTCAGAAACAGAATAAGGAAGGACAGTAGATTAAGACAAAAATTTTCTCTGGAACTGAACTTTGTAAATTCTAAACACACCTTAGGAAGACATGGACTGAATTTTCCCAAGTGTTCTTTTCTTAAAAATGCAACTTTTTATTAAAGAATAACATTTTTACTGTTGTTGGGTTTGACCCAATTTATGTGAACAATTGACCTGCAGATCGCTGGGCTCTTTTCTCAGTGCTTGTACAGTGACAAGGAACAGCTTGCTAAAGTTTTATCAAATTCTCCTATTGAACTGAAAGGAAGCAAGAAGTGCTATGGATATGGCAGAGCTGTGCAGCTAAATCCTTAATTCTAGGTACCAGGAAAAGGAGACGAGAAATTAAAGTATTGGAAGTGGTTCTGGGCAGGGGTCCTGTTGACCTGCAGAGGATGGATTGTAGGTAAAGGCGTAAGTTGTTCTGCGTGCAGATGGGGATAAGTATAGGCACAGGTGAAGCTTCCCTGCAAATGCATCTATTTCAATAAAGGGATATTAGCTTGAAAAGCAGTCATTCAGGAAGGTAAAACGTTCCTCATGTTAAGGTAACCAGCTTTACTGAGTTCACAAGAGACCTGAAACCAGAGCGTGTCAATCACCACAACAGAGATACTAGGCACCCCTACCCTCAGGGCATGACATGACGGAATGTTAGGATGGCATTTGGTTTGGATCATTATAGGGTTAGGATTTAGTTTATAAGACTAATTTGTCTGCCTCAAGCAGTATCTTACTCCAGTGATATGTATCTAAAAAGGCTTAGCACCACATTAAGTCATTTGCAAACACTAAAAATTATTACAAGCATCTTGGAAGGAATAATATTATTGCAACATAGTCACCAAAGATGAGGAAAAGGCTGATGTACTTAACACCTTCTTTGCCTCAGTTTTCAACAGTAAGACAGGTTGTCTTCAGGACAACTGGCCTCCAGAGCTGGTAGACAGAGACAGTAAACTGAATAGCCCTCCCATAATCCAGGAAGAAAGAGTCAGCAACCTGCTGAGCCACTTGGATCCTCACAAATCTATGGGACCAGATGGGATCCACCCAAGGATGATGGGGGAGCTGGCGCAAGAGCTCACCAAGCCGCTCTCCATCATTTACCAACAGTCCTGGCTCACTGCAGAGGTCCCTGGAGGTTTTTGAGATTAGACTGGATGTGGCACTTAGTGCCATGTTCTAGTAACCATGGCAGAGTTGGATCATGGGTTGGGCTTGATAATCTCAGAGATCTTTTTCAACCCAGTTGATTCTATGATTCTATGTTTATATATACATAAAGAAAATTGGAATTTTTTCCACCTCTAATCTCACTGTAGTCCTCTACTTTGGCTCTACAACAGCTGATTCAACTTACTGAATGCTGCACTGACAGACACAAAACATAAGTTTTATACAAAGATCATGACATTTTTAAGGAATTTAAATAGTTTCTCTTGAAAATGGACATTTTTACGGCACTGAATTTACTGAGACGCAAATGATTTTCTCAGTATTGTTCATTTTATGGAAACACTAAGCAGTCAATGTCACTGTGAAATAAACAGGGGAAAGATGCTGCTATTGCTGACTTAAGCTGTTTTCAATAAATAGTTTGATGACACAGACTGGTTTTATGATCTGCTTTTTTTATATCTGTAGTTATTTAAGATTCTTTCCAGTAGTAATGGCATTCATAGCATTCTGAAGGGTAAACTTGGAATTACCTACAAGGTTGCTTCATTGTGTGGTGCCTTCCAAACTAGCTTATTTTTCCTAGGACTAAACATGGTTATAAAAATTATATTTAGGGAAGTGTTTACTGCGTTTCAGTGATGCAATCCATTCGTGACTTCACAAAGGCTACTGCAAAACTTAACTTGCAAATTTTAACAGTTTCCACAATCCACATTTTATTTAACCCTCATCCTTCTATTCTTATTGTGATACCACTTGTTCTCATGGCTTTGGCTTTAACTAACAATTCTATTCATAGTTATTGAGGAACAATTCAAAGCACGTTTAAGTCCTGGAGATCAAGATACAGCCAGCATATAGTACCCTACAAATCTGTAATCCATTGGGATTTAAAAGCTATTAAATGACTTAGACAAAGCAAATTCCTTTTTCTACTGAGCTGTACAGAACATTTCAGAGTATCATATTGCCCAGAGAAACAAAGCAGGGCTGAAGGCACTGAGCTGAATACCAGGAAGGATACAAATAAGTGTCTAAAAAGCTAGACATTTCTTTTTAGAATTTATTTACCATAAATGGCTCTACAAAGTTTAAAGATAAATAAATAAAAATTCCTCCTTTTCAAAGTTACTACAAAAGAAGTTTTGCTGACATTCTTAAATGTGAGACCCCAGAGGAGGGGATACAGGACAGGAAGCCAAACAATTTGTAGTCTCACAGGTAAATGTTCTCTTAATGCACTATTAATTGTCTACTGCTGTCACAGGTATATTTTGGAAACACCAAATCCAGAAAAGGGAATGTGGTTTATGTTCTATGCCCACTTAGCCTCCTTGTGAAGACTGCCAATAGCATATTCTCCATAATTCAGATTGATAACCTGTGATGGCAAAGTGTATACCTAAGGAAAAAAAAACCCCTTACCTGGTAATTCACTCGGGACACTTAATTTTACAAGCCCCTGACAAGCAGAATTGCAATCAAGCGACAGAAAAGGGAAATATCCCTAATCCATTATCAATAAACTGCAATTAATGCCAAAAAGGAATAGGGTATGCCCATTTCATGCAAAGATTTTTACAGATGCAAAGTGAAGGATGTGTTTTGCTGGAAGAAGTGGTACCTCTGAGATCTGAATAGTCCTACACTTCTGAGAAAGCCCACATCCTTTTTGTGTGAGTTTAATGATAACTTACTTTCGATAGTGGTTCAAAGCCAGAAAACAAGATGCTCTAATAGCAAGTTTTACATGTGCATGTGATAATATGAATAAAGAGAAATGAGAAAGTACCAGCTACCACACTCTCCAATGCTGTTACCCACTGTGACTCACAAGACAACTTGTTCCACCCCTGAAGATGCAGAGTAAATTTCTAGTTTGGCACTGACAGTGAGTCCATAAGGAACATCACTAAAAGAGCAGCATAACTTGGATGCACAGGGGATACACTCCACAAGTTCAGAAAGATTTATTTACTTGCACTCAGAATTGAAATTGGAAGTGTATTCAGCCAGATGATGGACTTGGGACCCATATCCAATTTAGTGCATATATCTCATATCAAGGGTTCACTCTGCCTTCACTCTCTCCATCTCAAATCAATTTCTGTCTGCTATAGTTTTTATAAGTGATCTAAACTAATATTTATTTTAAAAAGCAGGTGTCTGCTTGAGTGTACTCCTACTGGTAGCCCAAGAAAGACTACTTGCTCACAGGAGTCATTTGAGTTTTGAATTTCTAGCCTTTCTGTAAAATTTAGATAAGAAAATATAGAAAAAAATCCAATTTTAACCTATGCGTTACGAAAAATGTGCCTGTTAAGCAAAACAGAAGCACAACTTAAGTGGACCTTAAATTCTAATAACCAGGGCAGGAGAACACACCTGACTAAAATTAACTTCAAATACAAACATTCAAAAAACAACATTTGTTTATGTGCATATGTATTATCCTGAATTATCTCAGTCTGATAAAGCTGTTTCTCAGTACTGCTTTACAGACTTTCTTCTAAAGAGTTAGCTGAGGGTCTTCATTACCTCTAGGCTAAATGGGATGCAGTGATTCACCCTGTAATTATATAGAACATTACTGGGCTCTGAGCGCACGGCAGGGGTGTTACAGAAGGAGCTCTGCCAGAACATTCCCACTAGGCCAGACTGAGGTTTCCCCTTGAAGAATTTCCCATCTGTCTGTTATCCATGTTTTAAAATATAAGTTGTGAACCTGCAACATGATCTCCTAGCTCCTGTGTCCACACAGTGTTCTGATGACTGCAGAATCAGGGCTTTTCTCTGGGCTTAGGATACAGTCTGTGTTGGCCCTCATTCTCCTAACTGTTTAATTCTGCTCCCAAAACAAGATGCATGAAGGTGAAACACAGCAGAAAATTGCATGGCCTTTATAAACTAGCTTGATGTGAACCAATGACTGCACATGGCACCTTTCAGCTGTTCCTAGAACATCTAGATCAGCTATCCTTGTAGTATAATTAGGTGCATGAGTATATTTTTATGAACTGAAAATAAATAACATCTTACATCTTAGTTGCTGGTTTGAATTATTATTAACTGTCCCCTTGCTTTTCTTTCCCCTTGCAGTGGAAGCCTAAATGCATTGGCACATACTACTAAAACAACTAGAATAACTCTAACAGGGGAGGTGGTTCACCAGTACAACTCAATCATGTCAAAACACCAGTAGGCAAAGTGGGATTTTAACACCAAACACATCAGAGCACAGCAACGACACAAGTGAAGCTGAGTGACAGCACAGTGAGGGCTGCCATGAAGGCTAAGGGAGGGAAAATGTTTAGCATGTTGCAAAAGGTCACTAAAAGGAAAGCCTCAAACCATAGGCACTACGTCAAAACCAAATTCCTGGGAACAACAGAAATGATAAGCATAGAACCATCTCACAATGGAAGTCAGTAGAAGCTCCATCACAAGGGCCCCAAATCCAAAGCTGGGGAAAGCCCTTCCTGCTCCAGCACATCCATCCATACAGCTGAACAGATGGTGTCAGATGATATGCCAGCATACTCTGCACTGTCAGCAGATCTGCTCTACTAACTAAGGGAACTTCCCCTCTGTCCCTTAGTTTTATCATTCACAGAAGTCACCAAAGGGATGCATTCATCACACAGGACATCGCACATGTCTTACTGGCACTCTGCATTTTGCTTGCATGGAAGAGCCTGGGGAAACCTCAGTCCTTGCAAAGCAGGTGGCCTAATCCTGTGTGAGTCTAGGGTTTCTTGTAAAACATGCAACTCCATCCAGCACTGAATGACTGCACGTCTGTTTTACAGTGCTCACTATTACAAAAAAAACACAACAAACAAACAAACAAACAAAAAACCACAACAGACCATGTAAATATCCCTTCAAGAATCGTTTGGCAAGAACTAAACCCAAGAAATGGCAAAAGATTATTGACCTTTTGTTACAAAGTGAGTGACATTAGCTCTTTCTTTCCAAGGAGACGACAGAGAAAATTTATGTTGTCCCATTGATCTAAACTGGAAGAAAACTCAGGAGGTAGCAAGATGCATGGGAAGTTCAGTATGGGTCACTGCCTGCACTATCCTCACTTCAGCCTTTTTTCTTTAAGAGAAGAACAGGAAGGAAAGAAAGGAAGCTAAGAGGCTTTGCAAGGTCTTTGAAGGGACTAAACCAGTTAAAATATTGCTAGGTTGATTAGGAGCTGGTGGATATCTTTATTGGATCACCTGAGAAAGCTGCAAAAGACAGAGAAGTTTTCAGGCACATAAGTTCATCCTTACAAGTGAGAGAGAAGCATCAGTCTTGAGCGGGAAAATTTAGGTAGGACTTCAGATAAGGCAGGGCTCTGATGAATCATTGATATAATGCTCCAACAGCTCTATTCCCTGTCAGAAGCTCCTCCCTTCTACAGTACCATTGATGACACCCATTTATGAAAGCTTTACAGCTGCAAGCATCTGTAAGATCTAAATATGTGACTTCTCAGAATACATGCAGTACTATAGGGTAGTCTGCTTGAGTATTTTTTTCTAGTTTAAAATAATTCTGCCTACTTAAATGTATTTTCCAACAAAAACATTGATATTTTAGAAGTAGGAGAACACACAATGTTTAAAACCCCATTTGAAATGAAAAGGTATTCAGGATCTGTAGGACAGGTCTGGTCTAGGTCTTTTCATTTTTGGAATTTCAGGAATCATGCAAGTAAGAGAACCTTGCTCGGAAAAATAACACAGAAATAAAAATGGCAGGGATCCAATGAAAAGCATGGGTGTGGTTTTCCTTGCATTATAAGAACTGTAGGATACCTTTACCCATTCTTATCTTTACAACATAACTGCAACGTACCCAATTTGTAGGAAGGAATTAGAAAGACAAAGGAGCTGTCAGGAGAAGACACCCCACCGCTGTCTACTTCTGATGTGTTCTCTGAATCCTGAGTATTTTTTTACACATTCTTATCACTAAGCAGATCAGAGTGGCCCGTGGCAAATTTGCACATGTCAATTTTAATAAAAAAGGGAGAAACACAGTCTTACAGGTGATAAAAGTTCTGGCATATTTTGTTTACACAAAAGTGGGAAACTTTGCTAGGCAAGTGAGCATCAACTTTTGCTAAATCCAATCTTGTATTTCAAAATTAAACTTTCAAGGACAAGCAAGCAAAAACTTACATTTTACTACATTTCTAAACCTGCAGTTAGGTACATGCATATCCTCTGCTCATGATTTTGTCTATCTAAACTCTAGCCATTTGCCCTAGTTCCACACTGGGACTCTACAGAAGCAGATTTCGTCTTTTATCTACCTATTGCAACTATCTCTTTATCAAAGAGGAAAATTAAACACAAAACCAAATGAGAAGTTTGAAAAGACAGTAACACTTATCTCAACCATTAAAGAAGTCACAAGAGATAAGTTAATAAATCAGATCTCTGTGTTCACTGAACACAGAATTTTAGACAGGTGATCATGAGGAAGTTTTAGATTAATCTTTAATTCTAGAAGCAGTGAAGCACTGGAAGAGATTGGCTGGGTAAATGTGGAACCCCTCTTCTTGGACATGATTAAGAAGAAGTTGGATAAATAATGTCCAAAAGAGCATGAGCATATTTGCTTCTGCCTAAAAGTATGGAAATGGACTAAATGCTTTCCTTGATTCTCCCAATCATACTTTCCATGATGTTCATGGAAGATTCCCATGCCTAACATCTACACTGCAGCCTTGAAAAGGGAGAATAGCAAGAAGACTGTTTTTCCTTCCATATTCTGTGTCTGAGAAGCCCTAAAACTTAGATACGTAAGTTATCCAAAGACTACAAAATAAGAAGTCACTCAGCAGAAAACAACTCTCTTGTAGGAATCCAAATATGTGGCATGCAGCAGATAGGTGTAAATTTTGTTTCTGTCAGGATGTTCTTTCTGTGGTGATTCCCATTTCCCTCTTCTACTTTCATATGATCCTTTAATTTCCCTTCGTAAAAAGAAATCTCATACTGGAGATTTGTCAGGGATACTGGAGAAAAAGAAAGTAGAAGGTGATGACAGAGAATAATAATGAAGCAAAGCTGAAGAAATGTAACAGGATAGAGGGAGAGGAGATTCGAAGTCAATAGGCAGAAGAGTGTTCACAGAAAATTAAACATAAACCAAATTAAAATGAAAGTGGATTCCAGGATCTGTTCCATTGGTATGTACATTTCTTGAGGTTTGTATTATGATCCTTGAGAAGAGACCCTGATACGTGTGTTTTCTCCCCAACTTTGCAACAGCCTTTTAGGCACTTAAAACAGGAATTTTAAAAATGTTTTTACTGTCCTAAATGCTGAGCAAATTATGACCCATGATTCCTCATACGGGACTATAATCCTTTTAACAATAATGGGAGCAGATGTTAGCCATAGCTGAGTACTTTTAAGTGTCCCTCTTCTGTATTCACGGATAATGAGAATAATAAAGCCTCCATATTCCACCACACTATTGTGGCAGGAAATTAACTATTGCTTTTGAAATGCTCAAAAGTTACCCTGAAAAACATTCTGATAAAGAAATAGTAGCAAGAAAGATTAGAAAGTTAACAAAACTATAAATACCTTGTAAATAAAGAACTGTAAAAAAAATGAATCAAAACCTGGACCTACTGTGAACAGATGGAAAACAACACAAAACTACCAACATCTTCAGCATCTGTTCTCTGTCACCTAAAGTTCTGAAAAACAAATCTAGCTTTTTAGTACAAACCAGATACCTACTACTGTAAATATAGTTACATGCTAGTTATCCTTCCCTCCTTAAATGCTTAGTGAGTTTTGAACTGTGCCAGCCTCTCCAGTATGGAGAAAGAAGTGGCTCAGGGAACTGTTAAGAATAGCAATGACTGTGAGTAACCCCATAGATGCAATCTGAGAAAGCATTTTCACATACAGGAATTTTTTTAGCTTTCACCCCTAGGATGAAAAGTCACTGTCCCTACCTCTCACTAATAAGGTCAGTTTTGGGCACCACCAATGAAGCTTCCATTTCTGGTGGTTTAAATGATGGGGACACCTGTCCTCCCGAGAGCTAAACTGAGTGTACAACTCACCTCATAGATATTACCAAACAGTCTCCATGTGTTAGCAACCTTGTCACTTATTCACCTGGCCTGGGTTCAAAACAGTGACCTAAAAGTGAAAGGTTCCCATCAGCCACACATTCCCAACCAATAAATTAAAAGTCCATCTTCAGTACAAGGTTATCTTTCATCATGAGCTGGGGTGTAGGAACTATCAGAATATTCCACTCAGAAGGCTTTGCAACACTGAGACTTTCAATTAATAATGTCACCACCTTGCTAAGCAGTGACAAAGGTCAGGGGTTTGCAAGTCAGCTTTCTCTTGGGTGTGAATGACTGTTTTTGCAGTTTGTTCATTCACATCATGTGCATGAATCCTTGAAAAAAGGTGGTCTCAAACAGCATTCAGGCAATACACTATGAGAATCCTTTGCCTAAACGTGCATGTCCAGCTGTATTATGGCAGCCCTGGATAATTCATTCTAGCTAGATGGAGCAATGGGGAGCAAGGTCTTGCTGTTTGCAATGATCGTACCTCTTCGTTTTCCCTCCTACTGCAGTAACAGTATTCATGACACCATTCACAGTTATGAGGACTCTACTCTCTTCGCCTTTTATGTAAAACAACAGGTATGTTAATAATACCTTATCATAACAGAATTAATACCTCTGGATTTTTTGCCCTACATACCATTACTCAATGCACATTCTCAACGTACAAGATTAGCACTAGAGAATGGTAAATAATGGTATAATCTGCGAAGTAAACAAAGGTCTCAAATTACTAACAAATTTCCGAGTTACAATAGCCCCCATATTAAATTGAGTTCTCTAATGAGAGTGAAAAGACATACAGTGAGTAATAGCTCAATATTTGAGATCTTGCTCTTCCACAGCCTTTTGTACAGCTTCTTTCAAGATATAAAACCTCTTTGCATGTTCCAAATCATTATCCCACAGTAGAGATGAAATATAAATACGTCCCATGGACCGAGAGCTCTAAATGCAGTATTAGAAGGGCTCTGTTAATCTTTAAAATGGAGTGTATTTTACAGTCAAATCTACATTTTGCAAAGTTAAAAATGCTGCAGCGAGCAAAAGAACTTTTATTTCACAATCCTCAAAAAACAAATATTGGTGAAAAAGTTATCTATGAATCAAGCATATTCAGAACACAATTCTTAAATGGGAGTAAAGCTTTAAAAAGAAAACAAAATTTAAACAAAAAAGGAATTAAAGGAGCAACACAAATGTAAAGTTTTGAATAATCTGGGTTTGGTCAATGGTTTTTGCTTTCTTTTCTTCTCAGATGTTCACTTTGTATTTCCCTCAAAGGAAAAATTTATGAACATGTTGATCTCTTTCAACAGGCCACCTTGTTTCTAGAATTTAATAATTCAACAATTAACAGATCACGGATTTGCTATTTTTTTATACATGCAACACTGCCAATTTTGCTCTTCAAAATGCCTCCTACTGAAATCTGCAGAAATAGAGAAGCATCACCCACAAGGACCTGTGCCTTTCTGACAGAACCACAGTACTCCTACACGGCATGACTGGGAATGTTACAGCATCCAGCCCGGACCTCTGAGGACTGCCAGCTATTTGCATGGCACAACACTATTTTCCTCGAATAGGGTAAGCTAACTTTAGAGCACACTAACCAAATATTCTCTGCTCCAATACACTGCACTTTGCAGAGCTTGCAAGTACCCCATAAAAACAAGAAAGCCTGACATTACAACCTGAGGTAGTATGGCTACAGCAACTAATATCTTACGCAGCATTCCCGGTCACTTTACAACACAGAACCTTACAGTGCATATCTGCAAATAAATTAGTTCACACCCAGTTGTCAGGGCATTAAAACAGATTTGCCACTAAATAGATTTGCAAAAAGTTGAGTGCATAAAAAAAATGTTGTACACATTCTTATAGAAGTTTTAATGAACTCTGTCACCCATGTAATTAAGACTGCATCTTTGCATTTATACAGAGGTATATATTCACATCGTAAAGTGCTGTCCAAATATCTCTCCTCAACCAATCAAGTATGACACTAGGAACCTAAGCAGAGAGCTTGCAGAGCATGAAGTGTGTAGGTTCTGCTGCAAAGTCCAGTGTACTGAGGCATGCTCCCAAATATATCTTTTTCATGCACCCTCTGTCTTGCTCTCTACAAGATTTTTAGATACAGATCTTGGGTGGACAAAATTAGACACCTCCCAATACTTTTGAAGGCATACTCAGTTAATGCAACCTAGACCTATTTGCATTCTGGTGTTTTCTGGATCACTTTTGAGCAAAGCGATATTTGGGAGGTCTTCTATTATTTCCAGTCTCAGGTCCTTCTTCCACCAGCTGTCCCCTACAGTGCTCCTCCTGGTTTCCCAAAAGCTCATGAACTATCACATATATTGTTGGCTAACAGTTTTGTTTCAGAGATACAAATTTTTACAACCAAATACTATTTAGTGTGAGATGAAAGAAACATTAACACATTGCATGTATTGAGTATGGAAGGAACTAAAGGTATGCCCTCTGGAAATAGAAGGATTAATTAAAGTAGGCTAATCCAGGATTTAGTTGACTGGATTTCCAAATGTCTTTCCCTTGCTTTCTCTGTTGATTTTCTTCACCATTCTATCTTTATCCAATAATGATGTACTACCTTGCCAAGTGAGTAAGTAAATCCATTATAAATTGGTCAATATAATCAATCACAGTGGGATAAAACTATCTTCCTATCCAATTTAGCAACATTCTTTAAAGTACTTCTACAATCAGAAAACAAGGTCTTCTGACAGATACTGAAAGGTTTTTTTCAATTCTACACTCACCAACACACACATCTTTAAGTGCCTGACACCAATAAATGATGGGAAAAATATGTCAATAGTCAGACTCCAAGATATTTACATAGCCAATGTTGTCTTTGCAGTCTCTTATGTAGTACATTTGAAGATAAACGAGTCTGGTTTCACTTGTTATCTAAACTGCAGTTTCAGATGAGACCCTTATAGAGAAAGGAAAACCTCATACATTAATTCCCTATTATGCAACAAAAGCTCCTCTGTGGCATATATGCCGGCTTACTCAATGCAATATTTCTCAATGCACAAAGCATATAATCTGCCCATGTGAATTTCTTTACTATTGTAACTGATGACCAAAAAAAAATTTCAATTTTTATTTCACACTTGTTTTAAGAATCTTTTTTTTTTAAGAATTTGCTAATTTCTGCAGTAAAAGATACCACTGCAACATATTGGGTTGATTTTTTTAATGAGACATTACCTACAGAATATCCTATAAGCCAGCAGACTTTCAGAAAATTCAGAAAAATGTCAGTGTTTCTAAATAATTTTTAGTGAAGTCTAGGTTCCTAAATTACTGAGCTTTTCATAAAAACAGAATAAAGAGCAAAGCACTGCTCAGGATCTTTAGATGGCTTGATTATATATGAATTAGAAATTTAACTAAGTAGCCTGTTCTAAAGCACCTAATTAAGAAAAGATGGGTAAACAAACAGTGATGACTGGAACCACTAAAAGCATAAACATCAGTGTTTTAGACAGTACAGTGTTTGTGATAAATAAGCTGCTTCATCAATTAAACACATCGTTCTCTATTTATAGCATATTTCTCAACAGGAGCCATACTGGGACCTGTACTCAGTCATGGAAAGTAAGCCAACTCCAGCCTCATGTATGGTGTTTTGCTTGTCTTTAAATATTAATGCCAGATGGATGATAAGTGCATTATACATAAGATGTGCATGTGCAGATATAGCTGCTTGTGGGGCTGCACTGCAAACTACATTACTGAAATGACTTAGGAATTTAGAAGCAGTACGAAGAGGGAGAGTTGCTTCAAGTTTCTTCAGTGATCTGGTGCACAGCAGAAGATTGTTGCACCAGCAAATGAAAGGGACTGGAAGTCTGTGGATGGTAGTAGAATCAAAGGTGGTCAGCTACTCTGACAAAGAAAACGTGGGGTGGAACTACTCTCCAGAGTACAGCTGGAGATGAGCTTGGACTATAGAGGGCCCAAAGAAACTCCTCTAGGTGAAATAATACCCAGAGCTACAAAGTCATTTATGGTTGGGTGTTTGGGGTCTTTTTGCCTTTTTTTTTCAATCTGTATTTAATGCAGTTGAGTACTAGTTCTCTTCACATTCAAAAGTGCAATGTCTTAAGTCTTGCAGCAGTGAAAAGCTACACTGGTGCCAAGATTAAATATGAAACGGAGGTTAAAAAAAAAATAAATTTAATGCTAGATGGTTAAGCCTTTCTGTGAGTGCCAAAAGAGCAAGCTGATTTTCAAAGGTGCAAAATAGACAGAAGTTCCTCCTGACGTCAGTGGAAATGCCTGGGTGTTCAACACCTATAAAAAATATGAGTGTTTCCTTAGATGCTTAAGGAATAATCACAGATACTAATTTTAGACGAAGGTAGTCACTTTCCACGGACTCCTGGTATGGTAGTGGGGGTGAGCAAGGCTCTTCTGGGGGGCAGTTAAGATTAGAAGCTGTCTGCTCTAAATTAGGTTCTGCAAGTTATCAAAGTAATGTTTGGCTGGACTTCTTTAACTTACAGGTTTTTGAAGAGGAATAAGAACAAACATCAGATTTAAAGCTGAAGGAATTCTGGCAGAAAAGAACAGTTGGAAAAAAGCATTTGAAATAAATGGAACATCTTATTCATACCAAGGGCAGTAAACGCTTTGCACTTCCATCTGTAAAGCCAGCAACATAGGTATTACAATCACTGCTTTGGAGATGGACATGAACAAAGCAATGTGCCCTTATAACTCAAAGCACGGAAAACTGGGACCAGTCATAGGAGCAATAGCGCCCATTCTTTCATTTAGGACAGATTTAGGACTGATTTTCTCACCTGTGCACACACAGAGAAATTTTAGGTCCAAACATATAAACTAACTGAAAATCAGCCAGACAACTGTCACCTGCTTCCCTCTGGACAAGCCTTCAAAAGCACAAGGTATATTTCTACAAGCTACCATTTCAAGTAGGACACTTTCATCAACAGAGATCACTGCATTTCGAAGTCTTTTGCCTTTCTCTCTGTCTCTGCAGATGCTCTACTCCTGCAAAGCAGCAACACCCATCCTGTAATCCTTTCACACCCGTAGTTCGAGGATTACTAGGACCATGCTGTCTTGATCTGTACTGAAGTGTTCCTTGTGCTGCCAGCAGGAAGAGCTACTACAGACTTTGTACAGAAACAGACACAGAGGGTGATCATAACACTGTGTTTGCTGGTTAAATGATGTGGAAAGAGGTAACTTCTATCTTTAAATACATGTCCAATTTTATGTAGAAACACAGCATCGTATAGGACCTGTTTAGTTATAACAACATTTATGCATCAAGTCTCTCAACCTGAGGCATATTTAAAACTAACAAATCCAGTGATATGAGAACAAATGCCTCGAATCTTTATCGCAGCATTTCATGAAACGATGTTCTTCAAACACTGAAGATATGAAAATCACCCCAAACTACTAGGAATGAAATTTAATTTAGGAAAAAAATGGAGTACTTGATGTGAATACATTCTCCTTGTGGTATCAGCTGACAGTAAAGAACGCATAGCCATAAAAGTCATATTGACTCAAGAGTCAGCAACTTTTCCCCGCTCACAGTAAAGGAATACCGCATCAGTGACAAATTGTTTATCCCAACAATTACAGCTCAGAAGAAATTATGCTTGGCAGTAAAGCCATCTAAACCAACTCAACTTTGCCAACTGTGTAAGCATTTTTGTATTTGTTTGCTTGCAAGGATATAAAACAACACACAAGGGGGGACTTTTTTTTACTTGGGACAAAGCTAAGCAGCACAAATTCCCATCTAATTCTATTTCACTGATATGTTTCTTTCTGCATCATGTCCACCTGCATTCCAGCTACATATACAATGCATTTTTCTGTAAGCAGGGACTGCAGTACAACTTCTAAAATACTACCAATATCTGTATAGATAGATAGATATTTGCAACTAAAGAAAATCCTGATGTTCAATCTCACTGAAGTTAATTCAGTAGAACTGTACAGAGCAATACAGAAATTACTACCTAAACTAAAAATCATTAAATAGACAATAAGTTATGCAATAGTGATAAATTTATGTTAGGCTTTTGATAACTGATTCTTCTATCATAATGATGAAACTCCTTTTGTCTTACTTGTAAGAGGACGGAAGAGCTTTGATGAAACATTTTGAATTGTGTTACCCCATTGGCAAACAGCAGTCAAAACTCATCTGGCAGAGCTGTTTTAGTTTGATTTGGATATTGATGGCGTAATCATGATATTTTCTTACTGAGATTCATTAGTTTATAGAATATACCTCAGCCCTCCTTTTGCTTGCACAGGACTACCAATTGTATGAGCATGGATTCCCTATTTACTGCAGTCTCAGCACTGAAAACCCTCAGAGGTCTTCCAAGCACACACCTTCCATGCCTCTCTCTTCAGCACTCCAGTGACCCAGAGATTCCAGCAAGATGCAGACATCCCACCCACAAGAGGTTATAGCAGAGTCCACTGCTTAACACACAGCTTTTCTTTAGCTCTTAATCACCTTGGTTGCAGCTTATGGAAACCCACTTAGATCCATACTTTCTTCCAATCCTTATTGTCTTACTAATTGGATCAGCATACCTGCAGGCAAACATTTTACTATACAAATTTATGGGGAGGCTGTGGTGTGTACCTATGCATGAAGGTAGGAGGTAGCCTTTGCTTCCCATTACAAAAAAGTTCTTATAATTTATTTCCATAATCATACAGTTCTGTTCCTGGCAGATATCTGGGGGTTAATTAACAGTTGAATCGAGACTGTAGGAGTTATCAATTTGACAATACTTAATAAAAGCATACAGAGCCTGGAACAGGTCAACACTGAGAGGTCCATTTGAATTTAAAGAGAAAACATAATATTGAGTAATATATTGATTTCTCACGCTTAGTATTGGTAAAGCAAACCTTCCCATTCAAACAAACTACGTACCTAATTATTTCTAGTAAAATGAATTTCATAACACTTCTCTTTGAATTTTCCTTCATGTACCAGCACCACAGTGCTGCACACAAAATTAACAGCTTCCAGGACAAAATATGAAGCACACTGACAAAATATGATCGTTTCACTATCCTTTCAGCATGCTCCTCTCAAGCGCCATTCCATGCAAGTAACATCAGCAAGAGGAATTTAACATGTTGCTATTTTAACAAGCACTAATCTCAAAGAGGCCAATTGTACAGAACAAGCCATAAACACATCCCATATTTCTACAGAGACTCCTTCTGCCCTCATGGCAACTCTTCATAGAGTAAGAGAAACTGCAGCTCTGTGGCCTTCTGTTGCATCAGTGTCTAATACTTGGGACAGTTACAGTATATCCTGAAAAATCAACACATGTTGGGACAGTTACAGTATATCCTGAAAAATCAAGACATGCTGTTGCAGAAAAAAAAAATTAAGTTCATCCATTGAGTACCAAGTTCTGAGCTGGTCCTCATACAGGGCAATTTACCACTGAGATCGTCACTTGAAGAGCACCCAGGATTTAAAAGAAAACAAGAGATGCTCTACGTGTGTTCTTAATACTCGTGTTTTTGGCATCCACTGTTTGAAAATTCTTGATGCACCTGGAGGAGCATTTGGCCTTGGAGTACTGAAACTTCAAATTTCATTAAGGTGCACTCTGCATCTATAGTGGCCTGTATCATTTGACAAGACTTTGCTATTCTATAGAAGGCAGCCAAGTACTTGCTGAATACCAGAAAAAAAGAAGTCTAAAAAAGGTGAATTTTTTTCTCTTTTAATTATTAGCACTACTAGAAAATCCTGCATTTCAACCAACGGAATTTCCAAGATATCTACATCCTCCTGATTATCTGCATAAAAGGTAAGGGAGGGAGAGAATTGAAGTGTAGGACTCATCATATGATATAGCATTTGTTATCATAGCACATGGTTTTCCCATTAACATTCCATTTTTGCCTCTGGATGATTTTCCTCCTGGCATAATAAATCCCCTCCTGAAACTAGTCCTAAAGCTACTCAACTCAGTACCCTCATCTTTATGAGAAATATCCAGTAGTTAACAGGTAAGTACTAGGAATAAGTAATCTGAAGGTTCATGCTCTCTTGGAAAGGAGTGTAACTTTTCCTTCCCCCACACCTCCTACATTCATATCCAGGCCCTGTTCATGCTGCTCAGGGGAATCTGTGTGCCTTCTCAACAATCCCACTGGTATTCCAAGTGGGTAAAAAGTGTCACCTCATTAAAAACCCTCTAGCAGTGGATGGTTTTTATGTGCAATGGAGTCTAATGTCAAGGCTCATCATTAAAGGACAGAATTCTACACGGTTAAAAAAAAAAAAAAACACCACACAAAAAACATAAACCCAAGCCAATTTTATTTCCAGACAACTTCAGTAAAAGAGGAAGACCTAAGCTGGAATTCCCTCTACACATTGCAGATAGTGTTACAGTCTCTACAACAATTATTTCAATCTGGAGTCTGTAAATCCATGAGAAGTGATCCTACAGGACTGAATTTTGCTGGTGGCATTCAGCCTCTCCTGCCAACCTTTTCCTGCCTTACATTTCTTTTTCATTCATTGAGGCTTGGTTATTTCTCTCCTCCATTGAAGAACGAAGCTGTTTCCTTCCACTACATCTGCCTTCTCACACACCAGTAGAACTCTTACAGGAAGAGGTTTCTGATAAGAAATCAATTTAGATTCCATCCACAGAAGACCAGCCAAACTTCAGAGTAAATCCGGGACACTGAGTCTAACTCTATTTATAGACACTGAAGTCAGACTGAACACAAGGTCAATTTCTCTTTCAGGCTGCAAAGAACCTCTCAAATCTGCTGAACTTAATGAAGTTGCAGCAACACCAGAAAAATAAGGATGGTGCCCATCATTCATATCCCTGATAGCTTCTTCCAAATAATTTGCCAAACATGTGTCTTCCAAATGCACTTTTTTAACTTGCAAGGACAACGGGAGTTGTATTACCAGCCAAAGGAGGTAACACAGATAAATCCTTATAGGTCACACTGAAAATGTAATCTGATATGAACTTCTGAAGACTGGAAAGATACACCTTCTTTCCTTGAGAATCTTTTCTGAAGTCCTCACTCATGCACAATGTTCGGTGTTATCAAGATTTTCATTCACAAAGAGGGCAATATCATGGTAAATAAATATTCTAAATCTTCTTCTTTATTCTATATCCATGTAAAAAACCATCAAAATTGTCAGAAATTACATTGACACCTACATTAAAACCCTTCTGCATAAAAAAATGGCAGTACCAGGGCCATACAGCAACCTAGAATAAGACCATCCTCATATAATAACCTCAGTAAGGCAAGGAACATGTTCCCAGTTCTTTCTTTACATGTGTCGATGCAATAGTGTCAGAACACATTTGAATGACTGCAGAAGGCACGTATTAAATATGTGAAGCCAGTTTAGTGTCTTACAATACAACCATCCTGAAGAAGGGATCACATTTGTTTCCCAGTCTTCCTTGGAAAGCCGACAAAACACATTTCATGTCAAAGTTTAAAAAAGCACACTCACTCCTGTAATTATTTATAGCAGAAGTTACAAGCAAGAAAGCGCTGTTGAACACCTGGCTGACTAAGCAGTGTTGGCAGATCAAACATTGCAAAAATACAGCATGTGCACATTTTAAGTAGCATTGCTGTGCTTTGTTTCCTAAGCTTGGTTTTCCTGTGCATTTCCCTATGTCCCTTTCAGTTATACACAGATTTAAGTAGTGAAATAGGTTTGTGGAATTTGTTGAACTTTTTTTTTGGAAGCTTAAGAAATATAAGAAATATATTTATTATGGAGAAATACATTTATTATGGAGAAAAGAGAAATCATGTTTAAAGTCTTCCACTATAAGCTAGTAGATTTTTGTTAACACCCCAGTCCAGCAGGGTAGGGACAGAAAGATAACTGATCTCTAGTCTGACAGACCATAGAACAAACCACTTCTGGCCTCTTTCTATCAGTGGGAAAAATGAGGTCTGAGGTGAGCTGACCTTGTCTAGGGTCACGGGGCAGAATGAAGAAGATAATCCCACCCCCCTCTGGACAGAATTTTCCCAAAGTACTTCCAATATATTTTTTATTTCTGTGTAGTACTGCAGAAACAAGGGGCCACTCTCGTAGATCTTTCAGCTGCTGTTTAGGCGCACATGGGCAGTGGAAGTGTACTGGGTCAAGGAGCAGACTTCAAAAATTTCCAATCTCATGGTACCCATCTACAGGTTTCAAGGCCATAGTTCTCTAATTAGTTTCTACTATAGATAGGATGTCCATTCAAAATGCAATTTTTTTTTTTTTTTAATTTAGTCTTTCTGTAAAGTTGTTGCTGGAAATGCCCAATCACATGATGCTGTTTAAGTTTTTGCCAGTAGTGTCTAATGCAGCAAATGGCTGAATTTGTTGTATTTTCTTGATTTCCTGAGTTGACACAGTCTAAATGTTACCTCAACTAAAGCATTTGAATTGTTGCTCACAGTCAGACAGACAGAGCTGAACTACAACTCATCTTTCTTTCTTGTAGTGTACTTCATATTTTTTGGACATCTGTGACCACCAAGGAGCCTGGATTACAGCAGACCATAATACTCCACGAACCATGGTTATAATTAGGCATCACATCCATTGTAATCCTATGGACGTCATCATGTGTTACCAGCATCTGTTGACAGATTTCATACCAGGCATATCACTGAAATGGCAAGTCTGGAGAGGGCAGTCCACAATAGAAACAATGGCATTTATTTTTGGTTTGTTCCAAGACTGTCTAATAGAAAATATATGCTGCCAACTGCCAGGGTTCCACTGAGATCATTTTTCAATATTATATTACCAGTTAGAACAAAGATCTGTGCCCATGTACCTGCAATCTGCCCCTAATAAATAAGGAAATTCAGAAAGCACTTTCTGCAGCTGTCTTAGCGTGAATTACGAAAGGTAGAAGCCTTCAGGTTTTACAAGGTTTATCCAACCCTTTATCATGTGAGTACTTTTCATGTAATAATAATTCAGACTCCTTTCCAAGACAAGGAATAAGGATCCCCACTCCTAATTTTTTTTTTAAATATGGTATCAGTTAACATTAAAAATAAACCCTGCAAACTGGCAACATAAAGTAGCAAAGCTACACTCTCTCTTCTCTATGGAAGTAAAGCACAGTCTGCTTTAATTTATCAATGTTGAAATCTGACTTTCAGCTGAAGTGCTGTCTGTTCAGAAAATGGAAACATAAAATTTTCAATGTAGTATAGCTCCTCCCTGCTTTTCTTTTAAAGTCAAGAGACTTACTGTAAACATTTAAAAGTCTACCTAATCCAAATTCTCTTTACTTCTGATCATTTATCTGCACTGAAGGAAAACTGCATTAGAGTGCTGTCTATCTAGTAATCTGTCCAATTTTTTTTGGAAAACAGCATTCTCTGAAATACTGGACAACTGAATCCTAACCAGATGTAGCCACAACCTCTTACAGTTCCACAGTTTCAAACCACTAAAGAACTTAAGCACTAAGATAATTGAGAATTTCCATTCTCATTATAAAACAGAAAAACATAGTTGACCATCTGAAGAGTGTCAAATTAAAACTAATGTCAGTGTTGATGAGTACAACTTAATTATTGGCTAGGAGTTGCAGCAGCTGGTAGATCAAGAAAACTGAACTTCAGCTTAGAGAACTTCTCCCACTATACTCACATAGCAGGATCTGAACAGGTGTAAATGTAGGAAAATTAATAAAACCAGCTAAAATTCACAGAAGGAGGGAGAGTCCAAGCTAAATTTGAGTGGAAAATATTGGCTCTACAAACTTTAATGGAAAAGCAAACCCCCTGGCCCCAACAATTCTAACAGCTCTTACTTTTACAGCTATACATTTATAGTATAACTTTTATAGAAGCTGTGACTGCAACAGTGGGCCAGGCTCTCTTGTAAGATCTAAACTGGCACCTTCTACTTTGGTTTTGAAGTGAGCTGCTCAGGTATGCAGAATGCATATGCAACCTTATTGTGCAGAGCACTGTCTTTCTCTCCCTCCCTTTTCTTTCCATTCTTGTAACCAGCAGATAACCTTTTAATCCCAGATCTGTCAGCTGTGACTTCAGCATCACCTTTCAAATTAGAAAGTAACAAATCCTCGACAATATTTCACCTCTCCCTCTACAGTATTTCACTTCTCTTTTCCATGTGCTGTTCAAAACTCAGTTTTCTGAAATTAGAAGTCCAAATATTACTAAAATACCAAACCACTAACAAGACTCATGTGGGATTAAAATTTCTGCCTGTGTTCAGAAAAAGAGCATAGGCGGTACTTGGTGGCAAAATCTTTTTCTTGCACCTAAAAGGCAAGAAGCATTTCCTCCACAACAGTATATTCCAATATATTTGCAGACCTGTTTTTTTCCCAGACAGTGAACTGACATGCGGGAACCTAATCATGAAATACAGTTTTCCAAATATAGCTTGGATATATTTCTAGGCAATATTTTCCTTGTCAGATCATTCCGTTGGAGTGAAAAGTATATTCTACTGAGAGCTGACTTGCAAGATCACAACTTCAGAAGTCATTTCTCAGTCTGCTCTCAGAAATATTGCAAAGTTCTGTTGCACACCAATTTTGAACCATCTCATTCATCTCCCTGTTTATAATTGCAAATTACTCTTTTTGAAACTCAACCAGGTGCACACATCAATTCAGAGTCTGCTTTCTGAAAGGAGGACCCAGGAAGTGAAGTTAAAAATTACTGAAATACTAATACATAAATCTAGAGGTATTGACAGGATATTTCCAGTGCAATATAAAAATAAACTCCTGACTCTCATAAATTTTTTCCTTTGACACAGGTTTCACCTAAGAATCAAAAAAGTAAATGCTTTTTCCTCAAAATATAGCATAGCTACTATACATTATATACATGTTTTATACAATGTAAAATATGTTTTATTAGAATCCCTTGCTGTACAGCCCTGACAATTCCAGATACAGCATGGAAAAAAGAGAGGACATCATTCCATATGGAATCACACAGACAAACACACATTATTTTCAGACCTTCCTTTGCTGTTTCTCCCATGCTGGGTCCAGGAGCAGGTCCCTGTCCCATTCTTCTTCTTGGGTCATGTACTCATCTTCTTCATAGTTATAGGTGTACTGCATGTTTGTTTCTATCTGGTTCATGCTATTCATGCTACCGGGGGATCAGCTTCAGCTGCTGAGGCTTCTACTACAATTTAAGTTTAGTTTACTTGCTGATGGGTTGTAGGTAGCAGTGTCTCTTTTCTTTTTTCTTTTTTTTTTTTTTTTCTCCTTTTTCCAAGGTCACAGGGAGTGAATATCGACAAATCTTGCTGGGAGCAGAGGCTGAAACTGTCAGGTAGGTGCTGACGTGTGGTGACTTGCTTCCCTCCTTCCCTCTCTGTCCCTCTCTCTCTCTCCCTCTGTGGCTGCTGCTGCTGTCGGTCCCTGCGGCTGACCCCTGGGAGAAGCCCAGGGCTGCTCATTGCTGCGGCTTATTATCCCCGTCGGGCTGTCACGTGGCGCTCTGGGCGGCGGCCCCGATCCCAGCCCCGATTCCAGCCCCGATCCCAGCCCCGATCCCAGCCCCGCTCCGGGCGGCGGGCGCTGATCCCGCATGGGGCAGCCTGGGATGGGTGGGCTGCGGGAGAGCAAGGATGGGCAGGGGGCTCGTCTCCCCGGGAGCTCGTCTGCCTGCCTGTCTGTCGCGTCTTCCGATTTGACACAGACCTGACTTTTTTTTTTTTTTTTTGTCCTCCTCCTACTGACATGTATTTCTACTTCTCAAGACCCGTCTGTGATTTGCTAATGTAGTTTGGCGCAGTTTATCATTTGTCTGAGGTCCGTATCTGTCCTTGAGCCACTTCACACTTTCAAATTAAGGATCACACGAGCCAGCACAGACAAGGACACTCAAGAGATCAAACAATTTCCATTGGAGACAGGGTCTGGAGTTAACCAGGAAGCATGACTTTAAAAAGCAATGTATATATTTTTGTCCAGAAAACTCTCTCAGTAAAACCAAAAGCAGGCATCAAGAAGCACATACAAAGGCCCATAGAACCAGTAACTTCTCGTGTTTGTGACAGGAACCATTTACCCATGCTTTCCCTGGAGCAAAATCCAAAAGGATAGCACTGAGATCAAGCATCCTGGCAAGCGTGTCCCGTATCTCCCATGCCATATCATTTCAGTTGTCCCGGTAACAGTGTTTCTTCTGGGAATTGGCAAGTTTACTATGTTCTTCATGTAGCTTGTCATTAATACCTGCACCTATCGTCAGCCAAGGTCATCCTCGCTAGCAGTGTCTGCACAGGATACAATTCCATCCTCACTTAGGGAAAAGAAAACGCTTTTAAAAGCTGAACTTTTAAAAGCCATAAATTAAAAAGTCATATACAAGGGAAAACTGTTCAGTAAAGGCAACAGTAGGCCTCTAAGCCAATGTAGATGAATAACCAGAATAATTTACAGCCTATGTCCTCCATTTCATATTGCTAACTGAAGCTCTGCTTTCTGCCAAGTCACCTTCCAGCCCATAAGAATAAAGATCAATGCAGTGTAGAAGAACATGCATATATGCACAGAAAATACCTACAAAGTAGCTCAAAAAACTTCATAAATACAGCACTAGGGTTGCAAATCGAAATTCAGAAGAGGATTGAAGCACTTCAAGCAATAAAAGCAAGCTGAACTTCTGAAGACTGAACTTCTGAAGACTGAACTTCTGAAGACTGATGCACATACTGTAAGATAAACAGTCCAAAAATGAAATTCCAAATCTAAGCAGCAAAGTCAGAACCACATGCTTTTTGTCTGCTCAGTGCAAACACTCTCAAAGTTGCTACACTTCCACCTATATAATGAACTAATTGTTGGTGAATGCTATGCCTAGACGTTTTTGTTCAAGTGCAGATGAGCATTCTCTTAGGATACTCTCAGACAATATCAAATTGCAATTACAAAACAAAATAGTTCACATAGATACACATTAAGTGTATGCTGGTGTAATTTGTGTGGTTTATTTTAATGGCTCAGTAGTCACCTGTGGTTTGCAATAGTCCAATTGCAATCACCTAAATGATAATTTAAGCCTTTGAAGTCAGTAAAACCATTTCTTCTTTTTCACCATACAGAGCACAGAAGAAATTTCTAAAGGAAATGCAGGAGTCAGAGAAGCCCTAGAAGTATATACATAAATCTGTAATGCTCTGAATCAGAGCTGTCCCTCGCGCAAAGGCTTCTCCTGCACTGATGAAACCTGTGACCCTTCATGCACTCCCTCATTAGAGGTGAGCCGCTGCTACCAGATTTGTGCCTTTCCTCAGCGCTGCCTTGTCTGGGGATCTACGTGGATGAAGTCACACAGTACCGCACCCTTCCCCACTGTGCAGTACAGGTGAGCCTTACAGGTACTGATGGCTTCATGCAAGGAGGTGTTAGCTAAAACTCACATTTTATCTGTTGGCCTTCACCCTCTAACACAGGCCAGGGTGCCTGTGTCATGAAACAAAAACTGAGCTGTGATGGTGACAAAGAATATCCAATCACACACGGGATTAGGACTGGAGTCAGACCCATGCCTAGATTTCTAGGAATCAAAAGAAAGTCCAGCCAAATTTTCCAGAAGCCTAAAAGAAGCTTACCAAGCTTTTTCACAAAATAACTGGATTTGCTCAGAGCATACCTAGCCACTGCTGCAAAGGCGCTGTTCATTTCTTCACGTTTCCTTGGTACATAAGTAAACTGTACTTTGGTAACAAAGAAAATGAAACAAAAATGTTTAATTGTTCCAAGAAAACTAGAACCAAATTATTCCAAGCTAGAACCATAGTCCCACTCAGCTAGTCTGAGAGATTAAAAAAATTAAGTACTTCAAGATCCACTTTGGCTAGGTTATATTAGTCCATTTTGGATCAAAAAATATAGGGGACTTCAACTTTTTCAGTGTGCATTTTGAGAAAGTTGGGCTTTTTGTCTATAAAACAGAAAGCTGAAGGGAATAGCCCCACTTAAAAAAAAAAAAAAAACAAACAAAACCAACACCTGCCTATCTTGATGGAATCTGACCTGTTTTAGGTTCTCTAAATAACTGCTTACTGCCTCTTAATCAGAGAGCATGAGTAGGCAGAGGAGATATTTATAGATGGAGCTTTAGGAGGAGTATCTGGTATTTTGTTTACTACTTTAATTTAATTTTATAAACTAACTGTGCAGATGGTAATGAGAAGCATATGAATGGAGGTCCGTAGTGGAAGGAGAGCCAAAATGGAACTCTGACGCCAAACTTGAAGCGGAAAGGAAGATGCCTCTTCCAGCTCAACAAGAGAAAAGGAAAGCTGTGCCCAGCACAGTAGTATGAATAAAGCAATTTGCTTTAACCAGCTTATTCCCACATCAGAGGTAGGTTAGAACTATCCTCACTAAATCTGGCAGGGTTGCACGGCTACAAACTATGTGTGCCTAAGAAGAAAGGAAATAAAATCAAAACAAAGGTTAGTAACCAGAGCAGGAAAGAAAGGACAAAAGTCAGAAGCAGAGAAAAAGAAACAAACATAACGAACTACATGGATAGGGAGTTTTAAGTTGACATGGCAAGATATTGGAGATATTGACATGGCAAGAACAGTTCAGGTAGAAATGAAACACACTCTAAGACAAAAAGAATACTCATGATTGCCAAACGAATTAAAAGAAATAAGGTTGCACAGGGAGATCAGAAAGGGAGATTGCAGAGCTGAACTGGCAACTATTTTTATCTTTTATTTGGCAAAAGGTGTGCAGTTGTAGTTCATGCTAACGTAAATGCTAGCAAGGGCCTAGCCAGAAGAATGATGCCTTTAACCCAGGAGAACACTGTGGCAACCAGATATCACTTCCCATGCATGAGGAGTACCAAACAGGCTTTCCTAGCAGGAGCAGCAGGTCTGTGATGTCACACAAATGCCTCCTGGCATGCTTTGCATTAAGCTACTTGGGAATCAAAGGGCTTTTCTAACTAAAGAAAGTCAATCTTGATCATTCTTTTTAATTAAATGGAAAGTGTTTCACACAGTTTTTATTTAACATTCATTTACTTGTCAAAAGCCATTATACCGTTCTCTTAAGAACTCACTCCACATTTTTTACTGTTCCTTAGACTTTCAGTCCTTCAACATGCTTCTTATTCTTCTCTCTTAGAATAAAACCACAACTTGTTAATAAAACAAAAATGCTGAACACTAATTTCACCAGATCTTTCCTCTATTCGAACTTGGTGAGATATAGACTAAGAAATAAGCCAGATTTCTCTACTTAAATAATTGCCCATGAAACAATCAACTGATGTGGAAATAATCACCATTAGTTTTCAGTTTTAACACTTCTGTATAGGAACACAATAGTTCATATCTGCCAAAACTGTCTCAGATAGGACACAGAGAGATAAAGAACCTTATGAGAGCTCAGTCAGTCATTGAGTCTTTAATCATAGTCTTTTTTTTTGTCTGTTTCTTTGTGAAAAAACCCCACTAGGATGGTTTCTCAATAAAGAAGTCAATGAAAGGTAATAGAAAAGAAATTCAAATACATTCAAATAATTATTCTCCTGTGTAAATTATTAACAGGATCTTTAAAAAGCAATCAAAAATCCCTTTAACTTTCACAGCATGTCATAACTGTCACTTGTACGTAAAATGTACTTCTGCTTGGAGCAAATATCCACTAGTTAAAAGCTTAACCAATAAATATATGAATTACTTAAATAAGATATTGATAATTTAAATTGGTTCAAAATGATGGATTCTGTTAAAAATTATGCATATATTTCCTGAACAAAGCTAAGCAGAAAGGTGAGGTGTGTTATAAAAAATTTATTTATCGTTTATTAGATTTCAAGAGACACCACCTTTTTTTTTTATTTTGTAATACAATAAATATAACCTGCCTTTTTCAATGTAAGAAACACACTATACTGTAAGTTCAGAAAAATAAAAAAGGCAATTAAATTCATTACCTAAGGGTAGCACAAATAAACTTTAAACTTGCTTCATATTCCTGCAATGAACACATACAGAGAAAACAGAAAGAGAGCAGAGAAGTATAAAAGTGGGAACCAAACTTCTTTGCCAGAGCTAAGGAAAAGCACTGTGGGCACTAAGCATATTAGCCCTCCCACATTTATGCACCAAGAGGCACAGACTTTGGCTCCGAAATTTCTTCATGTTACTCACACATGGCGATATTAACCACACAGTAGCTAGTTACTTTTTTAAAAGTATATTATTTCAAATCATAGGTTTGGAAATAAAAATTAAGAAAGAGCTGAAAAAAATGCAGTGCTGGCCTCATAGTGACAAGTGTCATTGTCAGGAGATCCCGAAGTGTTTCATCAGCTATATATAGAGACGACTTACTCAGTCCCTGAAATTCAGCCATGGATGAAGTGTAGCAAGATACATTTATGGGACAGACAAATACTACCAAAGCGTAGCTCAGGCTTCAGGGGTATGGAGAAAATGCTGACTGCAATGACATCACTGGCTTTTGCCAACCCTTTGTGCGGAAGGAAAATCACGGGGCTGAGACATGGGGTGATCATGCCAGCTTAAGATGCCCTTGTGTGACCTTGAACAAGTCAATTCAGATAAGGTTTGCCCAAAAAGCTAAGTGTTGGCTTGTTAGACTACTCTCACAGAGAGAAATAAGCTTGTGGTGCTGCACTGTCCCATCTCTGAAATAGTGTGAGCAATGCTCCCTTTGCTACTTAATGTCCACCTAGAACACAAATTCTCTGGAGCAGATGCTTTGTCCGACTAAAAGCCTTGAGGAGCCTACACAACCACCATGATTATAGTGTCCTTTACCTACCAAACACCCTTTACCACCCTGTTTGTCTCTCCAGTCTGTTTGTGGCCTGCACCCAAAAATACCTAGCATTATTCCCACACGTAAGGCTTGCTCAGGCATTCAGGGCCCCTTATACCCCTGAAGGGGTGTTCCTACTCTTTGTAGGCCACGCTTGGAGCTTTGCATCCCGCACTGTGGATGGTCCTGGTTCTCAAAGAGGGTTCAAGGCAGACAGCAGCAGGAAACACTCAACATCTGATCTCTGCCACAGTATCACCAGGCAGTACTGAGATACGTAATAACCATCACAGACTGCAGTGTGGGTGATGAAAGATGTAACGTACCAGGGCAAACCCTCCAGCCATGGTGACTGCCAGGCAGCACTACACAAGGTCAGACTTTCCACGAATGAGAAGAGCCCTCAAACATCACATTCTGACGTATTTCTATTCATTTTTTTTTCAGAAGATGAAATTGCCTTATCCCTTGAGCTAGCCTCTTGAGGGTGCCTTTTTGGTTTAATGGTTCTCATCTGGGTAAGTGCAACTCACAAAGATAGAACAGATCACAGACTAAAAAATATCAGAAGCTTTGATAGATGCTTTGCACAGATTAGAAATGTGCAGATGAAAAACTGGGAAAAGTATATTGCAATTTATATACGGAACTTTAGTCAGTCTGTTGGCACATTGAAGTTGTAGAGCAATATGCAGTGAGCTACAACGCAATACACCCAGTAACAGGTGGGGAAACTACAAATAGTGCTGGCATAAGGTCGGAAAAAATGGTGAGACAGATCCAGGATTTTAAAAATGGTTCAGTGACGAGAATGCAAGGGGCAGGACTAGGGGTATAGCACGGCCTACTACAAATCTTCTGAAGAAACCTTCACAAATCATGTGTTCTCAGAATCCTGGCTGTGTTCCTATTTTATGCTGGCTTAGATTTATCACACAGAGATACTAAGCAAGGAAGAAACTGAGTGACCAGGGCAACGTGAAAGCTGCAACTGACTATACAACTTATACTTCATGAATGCAATCAGTTAAGAAAATCCTCTAGTAGGCCAGCCTGTGACCTTTTTTTGCCTAAAAAAGCACCACATTATTCAGCAATAGTTTTGGTCACAATGAGAAAAGCAAAGGGAGCAGGGATGGGGGAGGGGGGGTGTAAGATAAGGAATGCAAAGACAACATGCCTTTATTTATCTAGAAACAAATATCATGAACTAAGTCAGAGTTTCCAGACAACAATTATCCAAGGGGCACAGATGAGACACGGCAGGTTTGAAATCACTGAGGTATGAGGTTGAGATTATGGGCACAGGATGTGGGCACTGGATATCCAACACTGCTGTGTTCCAAACTCAGCGTTTGTACAGACTGACTGAATGACCTTTGATAGTTGCAGTCTCCATGCCCTCATTTCTCTTTCCAGATACACCAGTGTAATACCACTAATATCCATAAGATTAAAGTTACTCAGGAAGGCAACCCCGTTGAACAAATTGCCAGTAAAAATGAACCTCAGCTACTTAATATTCATGCCACGGGAGCAACACAAAGATTAGTAAAAGCAGCAAATTCATCCCTGTATACAGCAGTGTTAGGCACAACCTGAATTACCACCAAACAGGGATAACATGTTCTTTATACAACATGTATAGCACAAGTTTTTTTTTTCCAGAATCCTTGTCTTTACATCCAGTCCAACAAAGCTTTACTCCAATGCTCAGCTGTATTAGGAACAAGGACTGAGAAAATGTGCAATGTTCCTGCCATGCCTGACATGAAAGCAGCAAGGCCTGTGTTTTCCAGTTCCTGTTCTGAAGACAATGTTCCCTTCAACTATGATCCTTCTCACTAACATCAGACATATTCTTATGTTAGGAGAAATGAGTATCAGTTTTACACAACACCCTTTCCAGGAAGAGACTCTTGAGATCTACCATCAATAACCTCCTCATGGTGATGGCTCCTGATAATTTTCAATCCCTCTGAATGTGGACAAGTCCTTTGTTTCTTAACTGGCTCACCTCTCTCCCTGCTTAAGTTCAGTTTAGCATAAGCAGAGTAGGACAGAAGGGCATTTAAATGTTTCTTCACTATGAAACTAGTTAGTTTATAGGATAAATGCAGTAGATCTATGCTAATGGGCCATCCAGACCTCTGTTGTGTCCCATAGTTAAATCTGGAATAGTGGTAATCTTTCAGAATTTCAATAACTAAACCAAATTCAAGAGGTTACGGGGTTTTTTTAAGCGGATCTAGGCAATTTTCTAGTTCATGTGGACAACAGTTGCTGGAGGTGGAGATAGCAACAAATGTGAACCTACCTCTAAGGCTGTAAGGCTCCACACGTATTTATATAAACTCTTACATTCATTGTTCAGTAGATACAATCTGAACACATCTTCCCCTGATAAAAGCATTCAGCAGAAAGCTTATTTTGCAGTTCACATGGATGGATGGATTCAAATATACCTTAAGACTTTTCTATGGCAGACCAAGTTGTTATGAGTGTGCTTCTAGAACACCCACGACACTTTTTCATTTGTTCCCCATAGCTCAGCAACCCCCTTATACCACTTCCATAAGTAAACCTGGCACACAGATGATATATGGAAGATCAGGCCCTAAATTTGTAGGGCTTGATTTTTTACTGTTAAAGTACCAGTGGTGGGAGTCAGGAGGGTCATAGACTGCACTTTCAATTGCAGGAGAGAGTGTTTAAAACAATGCATGATGGAAATACCAGATAAAAATAGGATTCTGCTGGGTCTAAAGGTTCAAATCATCAGCTTTACTCAGTGGGGAAAAATGCAGTATGTAACTGTACTCTGTAAAGCACTTAAGGGAAAAGACACTTCCTTAGTACCAGCATTTGTTATCCTAAAAATATCCACTGGATGGGAAAACGAAGCAACGTACAGTTTGAAGAATGTACCTCAGTATTCTTTCTATAGACCAGAAATAATACTAAAACTGTGAAGTATAAGGAAGTGTGTAAAAATCAAATACCAGATAGATTTGGAATACTTGAAGACAAGTACAAACACTGTGACGACCAGAGCTGAAAATCTTAAATTACGTAGCTGTGAACATGCTTAAATTGAGTGCAGCAGACCTTCACTGAATGAAGAAGAGAAAGCATAATGCTATTGAGCACTGCTTGTGCAGTACACTGAACAAAGCACAATTTCTGGAAAAAAAAAGTAGTTTGTGACTATGCAATTAAATCCTGCATTGTGATACATGCAAAATAGCTGGGAAAACTTAACTCTACTATAGTCCAACACTAATTGACTTGTGATTGTGATGTTCTTTTAAGATAACTGCACTACAACTAATCATAAATAAAGTATACATTAAGTAATTATAAATGGGGTCTGAATTGGAAGGCAGTTCATACACAATGTTAAGAAAAGCACTAAAGGTTTCTAGTGCAGCCTAGCAGTTCCAAAACCACTACAGCTTCTGCTCAAGGAAGAACATCATGTTTTGCATCTCAGATCTGTCTGTTGCAGTTCATACACACGATTCTTTAAACGTGTTACAGTGACTTAGACAGACCAGACACATTTTTTAGATTTAAAAATCTTTTTAAATTAGTCATAAATTGTTTAATATATTTCGCTGCCCCTCTACAGACTAAAACCAGGCACATATATCACCATACTGATGAGAACCAGGAGGTTATACAAACTCAAGGGATTCTACCATAAGTAAACTGAGAAAGATTTCGAAGTGCAACCTCTCCCGTACAGCACTTGAGAAGCACTAGAGCAGCAAGTGTTTTGTCTCTGGCCGCCAGGATTATTGAAAAGAAGTGTATCAGCATCAGCGGCAGAAGCACCTGATTCTTAGTGCTGCACGCTCCCCTCTTCTACGTGTTCAAGTCCAGGTTGCCTTCCTACCCACTATACTAAGTGTCTGTCAGGCCCTCTGTAGAAATATAGAAATAGCACCCTCCTTTCTGTGTGTCCAAGGAATTGCCTCTGGTGTCACTGGACCTCTAATCTCGCTCAAGTTTTTTCTCTACAGAGAACTCCCTTAAGTCGCTAGCATGCACAATGTAAGAGTTATTAGCTGTTATCGAGAACACTGCCAGTTGTCAAGACTATTTCATGCAAGGCTGCAAGGCACAAAGACAGCAGGGCCACTATTTTAAGTCTAAAAACATGACGCCTCTAGTAAATCAGAAAATCTGGAGATCTAGGCTTACTAGTAAAACTCAGAGGCATGCCCTCACCATCTAAATCAAACACACTAGAATTCCCACAATACATAACGGCAAAAAGAGTTTCCAATCCACAATGAAAGCAAACACAAAAGCGAAATATTTTTTAAAATGGCACTGAAATGATTAGGGGATTTTTGTGTCTGCAGATACCCTGTACAATTCAGTATCACACAAGTGTACTCTCTGACTCTTTAATACTTTTAAAATACCATAATACTGATATCTCTCACATATATATGCATATATATATATATATACACAAATACATTAAAAAAAAGTTCTGTTGTTCACAGTGTTCACAGTGGCACCGTGCTAGGCATTACATGAATGCTTAACTCATTCCTACACAAAAAAAAAAAAAAAAAAAGGAAAATAAACTTTATAAAGTGAATAAATAAAAATATGTGACTGAATATAACTGAACAGCAAAACTGGGAGATAAATATCCTCCTCTCTGCTACTGTAATGTGACCATACTGTTTTCAGGCATTATCATATACAGTTGTGAGCTTATTCCAGTTCAAACCACATATTCACCAGACGCAGAAAAGACCCACGGACTGGCAGTGACTGGGGCAAATGAAGAAATGACAGCAGCACAGGCTCCAATGGCTAGCCTGGGGAAAGACTGAAATTTGTATTCAGGATAGGAGTGACACTATTTCTTCTTCAGGGAAACAGCTGTGATTCATCTTAGCATTTCAAAAAAGACCCAGAAAATGGCTGGCAGACAAGCAAATAGAGGCTTGAACAGCTGCAGGTCAGGAATGGGTAGCTGCACCATGTGAGATCTGCTGCTGCTCCAACGCCTGTCAGTTGTTTGAGTAACAGGCAATTGAGGGAGGTGATAGCAAGACAGAGTATGCTGCAGTAAGAAATGTATGCTGTGTTAAGCATGTTCCCTATTGATCACTTCTTCCTTCTTCCCACCCTTCAGTTTACTGTCTTTTTTACTGTTTAGAGCCCTCTTACGAACGATGAGACATGTCTGGCACACAACACTCTCCTCACTGCACATTACATCCAAGCTCCCAATGGCCCCGTTGCTACACTCCAATTACCAAGTTCTCCCAATGCGTTAAACAATGTGACTCACAGCTACCACACAGTAGATCTATCACACCTACTCTCTCAGTAGATTGCCTGGAATAGTTACCTTTTCATAATAATAAACAGCTAACGAATACACATAGTATCGTATTCTCCAGCCAAAGAAATACCAAAGCATGACAAAGGACTATCACACTCACATCACACTCACATGAAAGGAATTTTCCTATATTCCATTGCAACTATTGTGCAGTTGTTAAAATCCAACTTCCTATCTGAGTTTTTACACAGTAAACAAAAGAATCACAGCTCATCAAGCAGCTCAGCACTGAAAGAATTGCTTTTTTCCTTCTGTTTTTCACCATCTCCATTTGTCTTCCTTTCTCTCTCTGACGCTTCTGGGATAAACCAGACCTGTCTCAAGTGGATACAAATGGATTTACAAGGATGACTATTGCAAACCCTTTTCAAAACGATGCTTTCTTTGCACGTGTGTAGCTGAAGCTAGTTTCTTTACTTGGGGTTTATTTCTCCTTATCTAGAATGTATGTTTTAAAACTTCCTTTACAACAATTTTGATTCAAAAGTCCTTAGTCCATGCTACCGTATCAGAAAGCCTTTAACATAGCAAATTTTCCCAAAATAGCTTTCCACCAGCCCATCCAGAGGGTTTCTATTTATTATTAGATCTGGAATGCAGCTACACACCAGAATTTATGTCTGGGGGAAGCTGCAAAATATTTTCCAAGAAAAGCCAGGAAAACATGATACTGCCTGCCACAGTGGTCAGTAAGTCAATGATGTGCTGGATATACTGCCTAGCAAGGAAGGTTCTTCCAGCCCTTCAGTTCAACTGAAGTTATTCTCCCTTCGGTCCTGTTCCAGCAGCAAGAACTGCAATCCTCTGTAACCTCAACCACCACTGAATGGTGACTGGTGACAAAAATTCAACATGAGTTGGCAATGTGCACTGGCAGCCCAGAAAGACAAATGTATCCTGGGCTCCATCAAAAGGAGTGTGCCCAGCAGATCAAGGGAGGTTATTCTCCCTCTCTACACTGCTCTCATGTGACACCACCTAGAGTACTGCAGACAGTTCTGGTGTCCCCAACATAAGACGGACATGGAACTATTGCAGCAAGTCCAGAGGAGGCCACAAAGTTGATAAGGGGACCGGAGCACCATCCCTATGAGGACAGGCTGAGAAAGTTGGGGCTGTTTAGCCTGGAGAAGAGAAGGTTGCATAGCAACCTCATTGCAAGACCTCATAGCAACCTTGCAGTATGGGGGCCTACAAGAAAGTTAGAGAGGGACTCTTCATCAGGAACTGTAACGATAGGACAGGGCGGAATGGCTTCAAACTGAAAAAAGGTTAAGTTTAGATTAGATTTGAGGAAGAAATTCTTTACTGTGAGAGTGGTGAGGCACTAGAACAGGTTGCCCAGAGAAGTGGTGGGTGTCCCAGCCTTGGCAGTATTCAAGGCCGGGTTGGTTGGGGCTCTGAGCAGCCTGGTCTAGTGGGAGGTGTCCCAGCCCAGGGAGATACTGGAAGGAA
The DNA here is from genome assembly GCF_003031625.1 of Empidonax traillii. Taxonomy (NCBI): domain Eukaryota; kingdom Metazoa; phylum Chordata; class Aves; order Passeriformes; family Tyrannidae; genus Empidonax; species Empidonax traillii. Next base: position 264,658 of record NW_020955900.1, on the reverse strand, counting down.
TGATTGGAACTGGATGATCTTTAATGTCCCTTCCAACCCAAACACTTCTCTGATTCTACGGATTGCTTGATTGTGTCTGCCTCCAGTTACATCAGCTGTGCACTCTTACAGCTTCACTGACTTCATCAGAATTACTCCAGAGTTTCAGTGATGCAAGCATAAGAAGGTCAAGCCCTTAGGGGAGAAGGGGTATACACGGAAAACAAACCTTAACTCTCTAATTTTACATATTGGCACTGCTATATGACAAAATGGCTCCTATCTCTTTGCTTCTAGCACAAGCTCAGCCAAGGGAATAATGGTCTCAAGGCCTTATCAACGTGTACCCCACAGAAGGGTACTGAATAATCATTTCACAATGCCCACAGGTAAAGGGTGACTGCTGCATTGTCACAGAGTGCAGAAAGAACTGAAAACAGAGAGAAGTACATTAATGCAGCCTTAGAGCACACAATAAAACACTCTTCTTCATTATTATTACACTAACTCTACATTCAGAGACCACAGATGTGTTCTGAATTAAGAACAAAGGACATGGATTAGCTCAGAGTACCAGGTTTAAATGCACAGCCCCCACAACCACAAAAATTTAGAATGTCTCCTACAATCAACAGCAAAACACAATATATTCCTTGACAATAAGATTACCTTGGGTGAATAAGATGTTCAAGCCACTTCTCTGGAACACAGATTGGTTTACAGTTCAGCTCACACACCTTCTGTTAACACCTCCTTTTGCTTAAAAAGTTAGAGAACTTGATACACTCTAAGAAAATCATATTCTCCTTTGCATACCCTAGAAAGGTTTGAATATTACTTCAATATGCTGCAATCAGATCTTACTTTAGATGCCAGGCACTGTCACATTTCCAGTTAGAAATGGCACAGGGAAGCGTCAGGATACTTACCAAGGTTATCAGCGAGTGGTGGTGAAGCGCAAGGAAGGTGGCTCTCTTCTGTCTCCTTCAGAACTGTTAACCATAACTAGATTACAGAAGGTGGTGCAAGAAGGAAAGAGAAGCATTGTATTAGTAAATTAATTAATAATCATTTAAGAGTACTTAATAAAGCACTCTCTAACTTCATATGTAAATTGCACAGGTAGTACTCAACCCCTTATCTTCATTCTGATATATTACAATTGAATGCTACCAAACACTGCTTTTTTTGGTATCAGAAGTGATTTCCTTTTCCTCTTCAAATAAAATTCCTCCCTATCTGTTGCCCACAAATGAAACCCAACCAGAAAGATTCATTCTGGGAGCACAGCTAATGGGAACTTGCCCTACATGGCAGAACAAGATCTGGTCTGTATAAAACCTCTGAAATGCTCAGTGTGATGGGGGTTCCTCAGCAACCACTTCATTCTGCAAATCTCCTCCTAGTGGCTTGCATTACTTACCAAAGTAGATGTAGCTCTATATATGCACAGCTGGTGAGTTGACTTGGAAGGAAAGAAATATAAAGACTAGACCTTTAACTACTTAAAGACATCAATTATATTTGTACCAGCAGTCCATAAATTTACTCAGATGTAAAGAAGATTAAAAGTTTAACAGTGGTTGCCTTTCTCAATTAAACCTTTTCAAGCACACCAATGCTTACAAGTGAATAGACTTACGGAAAATGCTTGAAACTGATCACTTTTTCCCAAATAAAAATTAGCATATGACAATTTATATTCTAAGACTGTAAGATTTTTGAATAGACAATATATGTCAAACAGAGTTTAGTAGCGGCCATTAGCATAGGTGATCTCAGCTGGAGTGTGGCTACAAGAATTCCACCCATACAGATCATCTATGTGATGACAAGCTAAAGGAACTGGTTGAAATAGGCTTGAATTTCAGTTCAGAGAAGTATCTCTTTGTAGTCAAGCATGGAGCAAATCTCCCTAATATTAAGCTTCAATACTGGATAATACAATGCCAACTAAGCATATTTCCTAATAGAATCTATGGGTTTACATTTTTCCAGGAAACACTTTTTTATAATTAAATCCAGAACAAATCTTTTTCTGTCTGCAGAAGGTATCTCTGTTCCTCCAATTAACCTCCAAAGGGAATCTCGGCTTTGTTCTGAAACCAAACAAGCATGAAAGCATAAAGGTATAAAACCTCTTTTTTGCAGAACTCCACAGGAGAGAATAAAATGGGATAGGGGTACCTGAAAACCTGAACACATTCCAGCATCTACAACTTCGAGTTTATCGTTCTGGGTAGAGTAGTTAAATAATGAATCCCACTGCTAAAAAGAAGTTGCTAATTTTCTTTTTTTAGAAACAGCTTTCTGCACTTTGCATATTTTCTACATATTTTAATGTTTTGTATTTTAGGCATGGAAACTTGCATATCTATGAAGGTTTGAACTATGCTAAAAGTAAGGTCACATGAAGGCTTCATGAAGGAAAAGGATGTACAGAAACCATGGTGAATGTGGAAAAGAGCGGAGGGTTTTCACTACCTTTTTTCTTTTTGGTGTTTTTGTTGTTGTTGTTTGGGGGGGGTACTATTTTTTTACTATCTTACTGGCCTTTTGGTTTGTACCATCCCTATCCAGCTCATTTGCTAGATGGTCAGTATCTCAAGTATTAGAACAATCAGAAAAATAATAGCATTTTTTGTTAAATCATTAATATCCCCTGCCCCACATCTGCATGATGCTTCTGCAGGGACGTTGCACTCCGAGGTATCTTCCTGGATGCATAAAACCATCTGCAGTTGCCACAACAGCCACTTCCCTCATGGAGACCAGCCACATGCTGGCATAGCCGTACTTGGAGGTGGCACTGGTGCTCAATGGAACTACAGAATCTTTTAGGTTGGAAAAGACCTCTAAGATCATCGTGTCCAACCACCTGCACTGCCAAGTCCACCATTAAACAGTGCCTGTGTCACATTTGTATGTATTTTCAGTACCTCCAGGGATGGTGACTCCACCACTTCCCTGGGCAGACTGTTCCAATGCCTGACCACTCTTCTAGTGAAACAATTTTTCCTAATATCCAATCTAAACCACTCCTCGCATAACTTGAGGCCATTTCCTCTCACCCTGTCGGTTTTTGCATGGCAGAAGAGGCCGACACCCACCTCAGTACAACCTCCTTCCAGGTAAGGTCTCCCCTGAGCCTCCTTTTCTCCGGGCTAAACACCACCAGCTCCCTCAGCTGCTCCCCTTACACTCGCGCTCCAGGCCCTTCCCCAGACCCATTGTCCTTCTCCGGACACGCTTCAGCACCTCTATGTCTTTCTTGAACCGAGGGGTCCAGAACTGGGCACAGGACTGACATCAGTGCAGAGTACACGGGAAGAATCCCTTCTCTGGTCCTGCTGGCCACACTATTCCTGCTAAGGCCAGGACGCCACTGGCCTCCTGCCCCCCCGCTCCCTGGGCACACTGCTGGATCACGTCCAGCTGCTCTCCACCAGCACCCACAGGGCCTTTCCCCCCAGTCGCTCTCCCGCCGCTCCTGGGGCGCTGTGGGGCCGGGGCCGGGGTCGGTCCCCGCTGTCCGCCGGCGGGGCGGGAACTTCCCGGTGCCCGGGAGGAGCCGCTTCCGGGTGAGCGGCGCGCGCAGCCCACGTGCGGCGGGGCCGGGATCGGCGCGGGGCCGGGTGAGTGGCGGGACCGGCACCGGGACCGGGATAGGTGTCCCCGCGGGACGGGGCCCTGCGGGCAGCCGAGCCCCGGCTTGGCCGTCCCCCCACGTGTGCGCGCCCCGAGGGGCGGCGGGGCCCGCGCCGGCAGCGGGAATGGGCGGCGGGGGCGGCGTTTCTGCGTGCGGCTGCCTCATCGGCCGGCCTGCTGTGCTTTCCTTTCCCCAGCTTTCCGTGGAGGCTCCTTTCCCCGAAGAGCGAAGCCATGACGTCCCTGGCGGAGCAGCTGAAGCGGCTGGCGCTTCCCCAGACCGACCCCAGCCTCCTGGACCGCAGCGAGGTGGCATCGCTGCTCTTCACCGGCAAGGAGGCCGCTACCATCGACAGGGACACGTTCTTTGCAATCGGTGAGTCTGTCTGGCTGCTTAGATGCCAATGGTTTTAAACATAATCCATCCTAGAAAATAGGTGGAGAAGCGTAAATAGGAAAGGCAGACCCATATTCGAAAGGGCCCCAAAGGATAATTCAAGAGACTGCAGGCTAGCCAGCATCATTCCAGTCCATGGGAGAATCCCGGAGCACCTTTCTGGACATGTAGAGGGTGACGTGATGGGGAAGAGTCAGGGCAGCCTTACATAACCTATGAGGAGGTTCCAAGAAGATGGACCAGACTGTCCACAGGAATGTATGGCTGGCGGACAGGAGACAATGGGCATAAGTTGAAAGAACAGAAATTCAAACTGGATAGAAGGAAAAGGGTTTTCACTGTTGGGGCGGTCAAGCAGTTTACCAGATTGTCCAGGGAGATTGTGCTCTCCATCCTTTTGAAAACCCTAACTGGATAATGCCCTGAGCAACCTGGTCTGCTTTCAAGGCTACCCCTGTTTTGAGCACTGCCTTGGTCTAGGGATCTTCCCAAGGTCCTTTCCAACCCACATTTTGTGATTTCATGAAAACATGCTGATGCCCTGCTCTTGGGGAACATCATGGCCACAAATAATGTAAAGTGGCAAAAGCCATTGCTGTACTGGCACACCTCAAATCCTTTGTGCTTGTCTCTTTACATTTTTGTATAAAATTTTACCCAAGAATGTGATGCTTCTTAAATAAGAAAGCTGTTTTCTGAAACCTGGCAGATTGATACCATGCATCACTTTTAAGTAACAAGGTGTAGAGAAAGAGATATATCTCTTTGATGCAACAGAGAGTGGGTTTTTTAGTTTCTTTAAAATATATAGAATTATTTCTTATAATGATTTATTTCTTCCATGTTTCAGTCAGCTGCCTGTGTTTTTTTAATTTCAGCTCAAGTTACCTGCTTTGTGATTAGGCATTAATATTTACAAGCTTGTATAAAACAGAGAAATCATTCCAATGGTTCTTCAGTGGTGTACATGGAATACTGTATTTTAGTTTATCCACTGAGGTACCTTTACTTGCTTGATCCATATAAAATCATAGAATAATCTTGTCTGGAAAGGACCTCCGAAGGTCACTCGGTAGCCAAGCTGAGCACAGGGCTAGTTAGCACAGTTTGCTCAACTCTGTGCTTGGTTGAGTTGGAGGATGGTGGTTTTATGGCCTCTGATCCAATGTTGGATCTCCAACCCAGTATTTGATCACTCCTGCGTTAAAAAAAAAATCTCCACATTGGCTTTGAACTTCCTATGTTCCAGCTTGCAGCTTCTGCCTCCCATCCTTCCACTGTGCATCTCTGAAAAGTCTGTCTCCATCTTCTTGATAACCTGTACTATATCCCGTGAAGTAGTTGCAGAGAGCAGGAAGATTTCCTTTGGATTCTTTTCTCTAGGGTGAAAAATCCCACTTCCTCCTTTTCCTTGTATGTTGTTTTCCAGTCCCCTGACGATCTCAATGTTCCTTTGCTGAACTTGCATCCGTGTGGGAATTTTTTTCTTCTGCTGATAAGCTCAAAATTGAACACAGTACTCCAGATGAAATCTCACAAATGGAAGGGACAGTTCCCCCCACCTTCAGCTTGCTGGCTGTGCTCTGTCCAGCACAGCCCAGGATGCTGCTGGCCTTCACTGATGCAAGAGCGCTCCAGTGATAGTTGTTAATGCTTTTTTTTGATTTGTCAGTTAAGGAATAGTTTTAAATATGTAAAAAGTTTTGGTCTTAGGCTTGTTTACTGTTTCGGTTCGCTTGGTGAGGATGACATATACCAATATAGCAAAAACGCTGAATATGCCAATGAGGAGATAGGTGGGTAGGACTGGTGAATAAAACTGTTGCCTTTAAAGCATTCCTTCTGTTTTTTTTTTTTTTTTTTTTTTTTTTTGCTACAGGATGCACTGGCTTAGAAGAGCTGATGGCAATTGATCCTTCTTTTGAAGAGTTCCAGTCAAGTTTGTTTAGTTCCACATCCAAAGGCCTTGAACGCAGTGTTCAGACTAAAGCAGTAAATCAGCAGCTGAATAAGAATATTTCATTGTTCTTGATTCACCTGTCTCCTTACTTTATGCTTAAGCCAGCCCAGAAGTGCCTTGAATGGCTGATTCATAGGTAATCCACTGAATATACTACATGTCAATACTAACTGTGAACCATGAACCCTGTTCTCATTTCACAGTTATGTAGGAAGGTGTGAAGAAGAAACAAACTAAGTATTTTGGGATGTGATGTTGTACAAATTTATCCAGATGCAGAAAGTATAATACTTCTTGTCGCTGAAGAGTGGGTGGTTTTGTTGTTACAGCCTTTAGATCACAGTTTTTTTGTACGTGTATTATTCTGAAATTCATACTTGATTATTGTAACATCTAGTTTAATAGCAAAATCTATGCAGAAGAAACTGGTGTAATCTTAAGTCCTATGAGAACCTAAAATTGTTGAGAGTGAGGGAAAAAAAAAGGTATTCTAAGAAGAATGTGGATGGATTTTTTTTTTTTGACTTCCAGGTACTGTTTAACTGTATATGTATGTTTTTTTCCTTAGATTTCATATTCATCTCTACAATGAAGACAGTTTGATTGGTTGTGTTCTGCCATATCATGAGACTAATCTATTTGTGAGAGTTATTCAACTTCTAAATATAAAAAGCCCAACTCATAAGTGGCATTGGATGGATCCAATAAGGGTAAAGTATTTAACAGGTGCAAGTTGGGAGAAGCCTGAGGGACTTCGTTAATAATATCTTGACTCTTTTACTAGAATATGGTCCACCTGTTTATGTGGTTAGTTGTTGAACTGTACCAAAAGATTTAATTATAGGGATGGAGCCTGGATGCCCACATGTTTTTTCTGCTGTCTTCTTTAAAGCTAAAGTTCAAGTTAAAAAGCTTTAATTGTAGTTACTCTTTGTTTTGGCTAAGTTAAAGTAAGCTTTTAAGGTGCAAGTATTTGCTATTGTTAGGAAGATAGGTCAGTTGCTAAAATTGATGTTTATGTGGGTATAGGTTATATGTAATGCTCTTCATTGTCTGTCTTAATGTAGATACAAAGAATTCCAGAGCAATGTGTGGATTTCCATTACTTATTTCAATTTGAATGGTGTTAATTGATCAGTAGCATTAATGTAATAGTAATTTTTACTTTGTATGCTTTACTTTATGTTTCACTTCACTCTGAGTGTTCTAATTTTACTTTTTTCAACATGTAAAGAAACCTGGAGTCCCACTGGCAAGGGGTACTGTCATTACACACTGCTACAAAGACCTGAATTTCATGGATTTCATCTGCAGGCTGGTGGCAAAATCTGTGAAGGTTGTTCATTTATTCTGGAATATTGTTTGTTTGTTGTCACTTGTTTTTCCCCTTATTTTTATAGTGATATGATGTTTATTAATATTTTGCCTATAGGAATCAGTTATTAGTAAACAATGTGAAGATTTCTTATTATTTGTGTAGATGACAGTCTATCGAAAGTTCTTGTAAGGAAGTGGCTGAGAACCAATGAACCATGGCAAAACAATTTGGCAGTACTTTATTACTTAAAGATACTGTATTGCCTCAGAGTACTTCATTGTCTTAATGCCTTTTATAAAGTCATTCCTGCTATTAGCTTGTAACTGTGCTTTAAATTTCCATATCTCTTTTGGAGGTTGTCATGGGTGTTTTAAACATACATCTCCAAATATTTAATGAGAACTTAAAATTGAGAATGTTAGAAGGTGAGCAAATTTATTTGTTTTTTTCAGTAAATGTCAAATAGAGGACTAGTTCTATAGTTTCAGAAGGGTAAGATGTACACTAGTTCCAGTTATTTAGAGAGCTGAAATGAGTGTGCCAGCAAACTAAGCAAAGCACACACAGTAACAGGGTTTGTTCACAAATACTGTAGGAGGTATTAAACATATACAGTTTAGCTTCTTGGCTGTCCAATTCTGGGCCTTGAGTGTTACACCAAAATCACAAGTGATTTAGGTTACTTATTCTGGTTAAGTGCATTAGGAATTGCACACATTTCCTTCTGCCTTGTCTGCGAGGAGGAGCAGTAACCTCTGGTGAGGGCTGCTGCTGGCAGGAGGTGATGAATTAAGTTGTGCCAGTGTGAGCTGGTAGAGCTTACAGGCTGGAGTTCTGAGGTTTTGGAGGTTTGTAGGGAGGCCATATATGTGCATTTCCACTTTCCGTGATACCTGAACAATGGGGTTTTTTCTGTGATCCAGGTCTTTTCAGAGTGTCCTGCCAACTCAGCTCAACTGAGAGTTCTTCTTGTGTTTTACGCTTCCACCATTGTATCAGCTCTTGGAGCTGCAGAGAAGATAACAGATACTATAGTCTCCATGCTGCTCCCTTACATCCAAAAGGTACGTGAAGCTTTGTTTTCCCCTCTGTATGATGAAGTGTACTGTGTTCTGCAGGCATGCATCTGCAGATGACACTGAAGAGGGACGTTCTGTGTGGTACACATTGTACTACTCTTAAAATGCTTTGAAACATCAAGCAGGTGAGGGTCTATGAGAAATAATGTTTTTTCACATCTCAAATGAGCACTTCAAGAACTCTTGTTTCCCACTCTGCACGAGGAATGGAACTGTGAGAAGTGGATACACAGTTGATGTTTATGTGGATATAAATGAATGTCTTTTTCTTTGAGATTTATAATGCTAAACCATGAGGAAATGGAGTAAGGGTGGACAGACTGCTTTAATATCCTCTTTCCTCCGCGAACTTTGTTAATGAACAGAGCAGCAGTTAATAAATGTGTATCCTTTATCTGTGCACCCTGCATGAGAACTTCTTCTTCTTGAAAGTTGAGTTTATAAATCCCTTAAATGTTAATGCACGGAGACGAAGACAGTGTGATTCCATGCATGTCAGAATAAAAATTATTTTTATGTTAATGTACATATTCATGTGTTATTCTGTGTTAAAAATTCACCTTTTTTTGTGTAGGGACTGAAATCCTCCATACAGGATTACAGAGCTGCAACATACATGATAATCTGCCAGATGACAGTAAAAGTGACAGTGGAGACTTCATTGGTGCATTCCCTGATGTTACAGATAAGCAAGACATTATCTAAAGTGCCCTCATTAGTGAGGGATGGGCTGGCTTGCTTGAACCTACTTCTGCAAACTCAGAAAGGAGATAAACTTGGAAAAAAGTAAGTCCATGTGAATTGAATTTTCCCACTTTTTAAAATCCCAGACTGCACTTTGATAATTTGAATTTTGTATATCCTCATCATTAAAGGGATACTTCCCTGTGAGCAGTTTTGGTAGTTTACATTGCAAAGGGCTCAGAAGTTCCTTTGACTTACTTTGGAAATTTGTATGCTCTCTACAGCTAAGGAATCTCAGTGGTGTGAGTCTCATCTTTTGGTCCTTGTGCTGCCACTTCCCCTAGTAAAGTTTTGCTGTCAACATGCAAAAGTAAACCCTCTCAAGCAAGAGGTTTTCTGGAAAGTGATTATCCTGGAAGAAAAACCAGCATAATAATGGTAGGGCAAATTTGAGCTCATTTGAATAGCTCGGAAAAAAGATCTGTCCCTTCAATGGAAGGGCTTCAAGTTCGTGTAGTTGGACACCTCGAAGCGTAAGTGCTTCTATACCACCACTTCTGTGGTCTCACAGATCAGGTGTCCTCCTGAAGGTACATGTAGTAGGTACATTCCCATCTGTCTGCACTGCCCCGATACAGCTGACTAGTGCTGTTAACATGCAGTTGAACACAGTCATGGAAGTCCTACCTGCCACTGGGAGTTCGCTTGCTTGAGCAGAGAGGTCGGCGTGGATGCTCCAATAGAAAAAATCTTACCAGGGATATGTGAAGTGATTACCTTCCAGATACTTAAACACTGTCATAATAGAGGAAAACACGTTAAAAGCTAAGGTGTGAGGAACTAAGGAGAGGCATGTTAGATAGATTATGCAGCATCCAGTCAGTCGGGTGCAAAAGGAGACAAGGTGAAACTTTGTGTCAGCAGGAAGGGAAATTGCTCTTACTCTGAGGATCTGTCATTGAGCTATTACTTCTCATCCCTTCCCTTTGCTACTGCTGGGTGATAGATACGCTCCTTGCAGTGTGAGGGTATCTCTTCCTACAGTCCATACAAGTGTTTTTTTCTCATACTAACAACTTCCCGAAAAACATAGGTATATTCACTGTACTGTTGCAGCAGCTTTGCTCAACATGACTGGTAGGAGACTGTTTTCTTCTTCTGTATTAAGTATGCCAATAAACCTCTGGCAGTAAGTGGAACCTTTTGAATCTTTTCTGGTGCTGAAAATCGAATCTTCAGGAAGTCTGCATGGTTTTGAAAGTGTTGGTAATGCAGATGAGCATGCACACATTTTTTGTCACTCTTTTTTCCATTGTGCAGGCCATTTAATTATCTGTGCAAGATCCCAGAACTGGTAGTGCTTTTGCAAGGCCTGTCAGCAGGATATGATATCTCTCCTCTTCTGCGTTACCTGTTGCCTCACCTTGTTGGCACTGTCATGAAAAGTGATACAGGTAAGTTAGCACACATTCTTTTTAGAACTTTCTGTGGTAAATGTCACAGCTGTGTAATTTTAGTTGCTTCTTCATTAAAACTGTGCCAATACATGTGAAGACCTGATTTAGCTTTTGTGTGTTGCTTTTTGTTTATCTAGGCACTAGAGAGGAGGCTATTCTAGGCACCATTATGCCTGTATTGCTTTGACTTAGATGTTGATTTGCAGTATTTCAGCAGTAACTTCATAGTGTTGCATAAAGTTTCTGACTCTTAGAGAGATGTATTGTAGTACTGCCAAATCTTTCTTAGGTAGATTACATGTACTCCATACGTAGTTTAATTAGTTGAGATCTATTTCTACCTGATGAATTCAATGTGCCTAGGAACAGTCTGGGACAGCAAGGCTGACTGGCATGCAGTAGTAGCCTGTGTCTGCACTAGTGAGTCTGCACTATTTGCACTGTGGCCTTGTAACTGCTGAGTCAGTTGGGAAAGCTCTTTTGTTAAAAAGATCCAGATTCACACAAGAGAATGTTGTAGAGAGTTGCTGCCACAGGTTGTAGTAGGAGGTCTGGAATCTTCCAAAGCATACTTGAATTTACTGGCAGCAATCCAGCCTTTGGCATTTTAATGGCATTGGTATGAAGCATTTCTAGCAGCTCATGGAGAGTTACTGCTAGTAATCAATGAACTTTGTGGTCTTCAGGTTGTGTGCTTGGTTCACCAGATGTGATGCCTATACAAGCTGCTAGCTTTAATCAGTGCGAAGGGGTTGTTCTCAAACTGTTGTTCATCTTTTGTGATTGTGCTTTGTCCTTAGAGGAGCAAGAAGAATCTGAAGAGACAGAGAATGATGTTTACATCAGGCACCTCCAAGCTATTCTTGAGTGTGTACCACTGGAAAAGGATTTAGATTGCCTGCTAGCTTCGTGAGTTAACTTCAGTTATTTTTTTATGCAGTAGTGCAGTCATTTCTGGTTTAGTAATAACTAATTCCTGACAATGGCATTAGCATTATATGATCATGTTTTTCAGAGTTCATAAGTTAGCTCCAAACCTGAATTTTGCAACTTAAACATTCGGTAACCCAGAAGAACTATGCTTTTAGCACTTGTGGGAGTACTTGTGGGACAGAGTGAAACTTCAGGCCAGGAGCAAATCTGTACTTGCAATAAGTATTGCATATTAATCCTAACCTGTTTAGCATTGTGCTTCATAACAGTAATGAAAACTGTACTACACAAAGTGTGGTGACTTTTCCTTTCGTTTGTAATTTTAGGAAGTTTCTTGAAGAGTTTATCTCCTGTGGTACAGAGGTTGAATCTAATCCCACCAAAATGGCTGCACTCAATCAAAAGATTCTTCCTCTTATCAGACTTCTTGAGAGAAAGTAAGTTCCATTTGTCTTTTACAGACCCACAATCTGTAGTGGTTATGTCAGCTTACTGGAGGTCATAAGCCCAGTATTCTTGACAAAATAGATATAGAATTAATAAATTACTTCTAATCTTTGTCCAAATTTTATTTTACTTATCTGTCCCCACAAATTTTGTTATCACTGTAATACATGAACACAGACCTACTGGCTTTGTAAAGCTGTTTGGTGTACAGCATAACCTGTTCTGCTCATTATTTGTCCTAGTGGTCTGCAATTCATCTGTGTTACAACATAAAGGTTTGCAAAGCTACTTAAAATATCTGGTTTTGAGGAGTGTGTGTGCTTTGTTTCCTTGTATTCCCCTGTATTTCTGCTGTATGTACATGTTCTTCTGTAATCCTCCATGGAGAATGTTGGTGGTTTTGTCTGTTGGCAGGTATCCTAAAGCCTTAGACTCTGCGTTGGAGAAGCACCTGGAAGATTGCACAGATGAGGCTGAACAAAATCTTTTTCACCAATTTATTTCTCTTTCATTAAGCTGTGGCAAATATAAGGTAGGTAGAAGCTCAGATCCTAGCTCTTTTCTGGTTATACTGTCAGAAGGCTGATTTTTGGCTAAGTTCTACTCTCTATTCTTTACAAGCAAAACCTCTACCATTCCCACAAGAAAAAAGAATGAAAAAACCCCAAAGCAACCCCAAAAAACCAAAACCCAAACCAAAAACAACCAACTCGCTTAAAGGTGATTTTGGAGGTCAAATTTGTCAAAACTGTGGTAAAATCAAAAGCTATCAGATCTTTTTAGTTTATGTTTATCATAAGCAGTCATGAGTACGAGCTTTTTTTTTTCCATGGTTAAAATTTATACATTTCCACCTGCTCCAATTGCTATCAATAATTTTTTTTCTTCAGGAACACTACCACTACAGCTATTGCAATGGCCAATAGTGACAGCACAGTAGTGCCCAGTGAGGCCTCATCTTGAAGATGTTGTCAGTGTTAGAGGTGTCTGCTTTGGGAAAGCTGACAGCTTGATCACAGTTGAAAGACGGTGGCTTGGTCTTTTCCTTACATTGATTTTATGAATGTTTGCAGTCAGTAACATGGAAGAATGGAGTGACTGCGTAGTTCTTCCATTTCTGAAGAGCAATTGAAACTCAGCCTAACACAGAATAACCATGACTGGAACAGATCTGTCAAAGAAATTTATTAAGACATGGTTAGTATTATGGCTGATTTTTGCGGTGCTTGAAAGACTGAAGGCACTTAGGAAAATATGAGAAACTACCTAAAGAAGTGCTTCATGTATTTTTATACTGACTTAACAAAGGCACAGATTCTGTGGCTAAATAACAAGTGGATTAACGGAAAAACAAGGCATGCAGAGCATAGGCATATGACTCTCTTCCAGCTTTTAAGGTTCCTGAGATAAGTGCACGCAATTGGACTGGCAGGGATGCCTTTTTAACAGTTTCTGTCTGTGCTCTGTCACACTGACATTGTCACTAGAGCTTTCTCAGAATCCTTAGATAAGTGTAATGCTTTTCTAGGACATAACAGTGTCTGTGGCTTACTGTACTTCTCAAGTATCTTCCAAAAACTGTCTGCAAAAGTGAAGAAGACCAAATTTGAAATAGTCATACATCATCATTGTACTGTAGTTTAACTACTTGGGTCTTGATTATACACGTTTTCTTCTGGTATAAAAAAATTGCTTTAAGAATATCTCCCATTATCCTTATGTATATGTGAAGTATTTTTAACATGCGGTGAGTCACTGTGAAATCTGTATTTCAGTTTCTCGAATACTCTGATACCTCCCTTCTGCTTAGTTTGAATCATCCTCAGCCTGCTGTGCGGGTCCTCGCTCTTCAGCATTTGAAAGATGTTATTGAAACATCAAAGGTTTGTGTCCTGAATCTCTCACTTACTTACAGAACTAATTTAATATAGAATGTCTTCAAAAAGCTGTTTGCCAGACTTAACAGTTGAAGATGAATGGTGTGTTAAACTGTGCATATGTCATCCGTACATTTTTTTCATGGTGTTTTCAGTAGGTTTCTGTCACCATTTTCCCATATTCTGGAGTCTGGATGTAGTTCTTGTTTATTAAGCTGCTTGCATTCTAAGATAAAATCTAAGTTAATGAATATTTATAGTTTTCTTTCTTTTGTTGTTGAAAGTCTGCCTGTGAGGTTTAATTTAGATGATATTACCACCTCTCTTACACTAGAATTCAAGTATTTCATTAAAAACCTGTAACTTTTGCTAATAACAAATGCTTTTTGTTTTACCCTTTGACTCTGTTTTTCTTTATTTTTTCAGGAGGGCTTTGATCAGGCTTTCATAGAAGAAGCAATTTTTGGTCGGCTCAAGGATGACAACAGAGATGTTGTAATGTGTGCTCTCAGTTCTTTGGAGGTAAGTGAGTATCTTTCGATATGTGACATTTTAGCTGGTCTTGAATATGTGTGTCTGGGATGTATTCTTCATAGTTGCCCATCTTGTACTTGTGTCCTTTAGTGTGTGACTTCTGTCCTTTACCAGGATGGAGCAGCATAAATTTAGGAGGCTTATGGCTGTTTACTTGCTTATTCCACACATTTTTCCATAAAAACGCAAGCCCTGCTGTTTGCCTTTTGGATGGCGAATGGTGCAGTCACAAGTCATTACGCGAGTGAGAAGTGCTCAGTTGAGTTTTTCCGTATGGAAGTCATTTGGTCAGTTGATAGTGGCAAAGTCCTGAACCCCAGCTCAGGTTTACTGGATAGGACTCTGGTATGCATTGTGCTGATTGTTTCCAGCTAGAGTAACAGCCTGTCTTTATTGCTTCTGCTAGTAGTGGTCGGCAATATTATTAGCAGTAGTATAATTGGTCTTGTGTGTTCATTCAGTCTGAATCACTAAAAAAGAGGAATACAAGCACGTGAGTGCTCCTTTAAATTTTAGTATCCTTTGTTAATGTGTCTTATATTTTTGTCATCCAGATGCAACGTAAAGTAAAAGCAATTCGTACTTAATTAAATGTTTTGCATATTGTTTATTAACAATTTTACGAAACATTTTCGCATTTGATAAATTCTCCATACTTTAGCATATCTGGAGGGCATACTGGTCAGCATTAGAGCTTCTGCATACCCTGATAATATTTTCATTACATGAACATCTGTAGGAATACAGTTAGTTGATGTTTGATCTCTGTTTCCACTTGGTATAGCAGATGCATTTTCCATTATGATATGGTAAATCATTTTGTATATTATTATACTTCCATTCATTTTTCTTGATCACTTTTCAGATTTTCAGGAAACAAGTCAATCCAGAAGTCATAGTATCAAGTCTTTTGAACATCTTCCAGAGAACTGATCTTTCAAAGGATGGAAAGTGGTATGTTTATGCCTTTTTTCAGACTACATTCTGTCTGTGTAAATCATTTTTTTAAACATAACTCTAAAAAATACTTTAAAAATGTTTTTGTATGCATATGCCTTTTGTTATGCTATCTCTTTGCTGAATTGTGGGAGAGATGTTCAATTATTTGCATACCATTTGCTATTAATTCCTTATTTGTTCTCCATGCTATTTGGATTCAGAAAATCACCGTGGAAAATGGAGAACAAAACAAAGAAATGTTGCTGGTATGATTGAGCAGTGTATTTTCAAGGTGATTTTGTTCTCTTTTAGGTACAAGGTTTTGGAGCGAGCAATAAAAATTTTAGTCAAAGAGGAGATCTTGAAAGAGAAGAAGGAACTACTGGATGAAGCAGTAATGCAGTTGTTACCTTTTATGGTAATCACTAATGCAAATTCAAAATCTCCAGATTGCAAAATGGCTGTTTGTCTGTCAGAGTCGGATCTCTGCTCCTTACACCCTTTACTGAAAGGCTGGCCAGAAGGTAAAGCATTAATTGTAGCTAACTTTGTAAGAGAAAAATTGTGACAACTTAGGACAACATCCTTAATGAACCTAAATGTGTATTGAAGGAGGCTGGCTGTCATTAGCAGGCTATCATATTGTGACTGTGAATGGACTTCTTCAAAAAACTTTTTGAAAAGATGTAGAAATTGTCTGGTATGTTTCTGACTGATTCTAAATATTATTGAGCCACCAGTGCGTTAATGTGTGATTTGTATACCTAGGTGATCTAATTTTGGTTTTTTCCCCTGGAGCAGCTCTTGAAGAGGCAATTAAATCTTCCAAGTCTGCAGAGTTGATTGGAGTGGCCAATGAGAAAATGATTCTGCTGCTTTCTAAAAACTTGACCTCAGGGGACCCTCCCTTACTATTGCAAATGGTATGTGTACCATGTTACCCTGACCTTAAGAAATTTTACTTTTTGAGTGGTCACTGCAGTAG
This sequence comes from Empidonax traillii, assembly GCF_003031625.1. Lineage (NCBI taxonomy): Eukaryota > Metazoa > Chordata > Aves > Passeriformes > Tyrannidae > Empidonax > Empidonax traillii. The sequence goes on along the minus strand of NW_020955900.1, from coordinate 248,421 downwards.
AACAAATGTGATATAGAAGAACTTTGTGTGCTCTTCTTAGCACTAGTGTGCTATCATCAAGCTGCTAAACAAATAAAAATACATATATTAACAAACCACAGTATGATCCAGATACAACAGATTTCTTCCTTAACACAAAAAAAAGAAGCAGTGAATCTATTACCTATTTGGACTAATGGCTAATGTAACTAAATTCAAGAAATTTTTAGTTTCCTGACATAAAATTAGAATAAACAGGAATACCATGGAAACAGATGTTTGTGCATTCCCAGGTTCCAAAGAGTACCATGACAGCAGATAGTAACTTGTTACCTCTGGTAGAAGGTAAAAAGGATTTAACTGAACATGCAAAAGAAAAACGGTGTAAAGTCATACTGAAGTCCCATTGTCTTACAGACTTTTTGTTGTTGTTTTTCCTCCACTCCTTTTCTAAGGTTGATGACCTGATACTCGTTGCTGAAACAGAATCTGACAGTGTGAGACAGAAAGTAACTGCTCATATAATTGGTTCATTGCTTGTTCAGTGCTGCTGTAATACACAGATGAAAGAAAATTATTTTTCAGTGGCTATCAGAGTCTTCTGCTTCTTGGATAAAAAAATTAAAAATCTAAGAGCCTGTGATCCTGCAGAGGTAAGATGCAGTGTGGACAGGGCATTTGCTTTGTATTGGAGAAATCTGTAGGAACAATGTTCAGAAAGAGTATTTCTGCACCTTGCTGCCATCCTTTTTTACTTAATTTTTATGCATTTTTCCTCTCGGGGTTTTCTTGATTTATTTTGTTGTGAAAGAGTTTTGGGGTTTACTTCTGTGTGTAAGAAACCCATGTGAGCAGAGCTGTGCTTCTGTGTATGCATCCCCCCTTCACACACATAGTGGTAAGTGGTAATTAGTTAATCTGACCTCAGATTATTCCATTAATGAGTTTTGTATATGCAAGTATTTGAAAGATATGGATTATGTCACTGGAACAGCTAAATGAAAGTATTAAGCTGAATGTCCACAAAATGCTGTAACTCCTATTCTCTTTGAAGAGACATTCTAGAGAGACTGGTATTTTACTCTTCTGTTACCTCACCTACACTTTTAACTGTGGTAGAGAAAGCTGGTGTAGGTTTCAGAACTACAGATGCAAGTTTCAGTGTAAAATCAGAAACCTAATTCACTTCATGAGGATACCTCTTTCTTTGGAGGGTGGAAATTAAATGTTGCTGAATTTTAGTGCTAAATTTCTATTTTCTGTTGCATGGAATTGTGACAGAATACATTAAAATCAATTTTCATTCACAGGAAACTCCCCTAAATTGGTCTGTGGAAACAGCAGAGGAAACTGTGGTGCCTAAGGACTTGTTAAGTGCATATATAGAAAAGCTCAACAGTGAGGAGACGGCTCATGCAGAAGAGTCAGCTATGTTCCTGTTCTTATTGAAAAACTTCATTAATGGCCTAAAACCTCCTTTGTCCTTTCCAAAAGGTAAGTGTTAAGACTGTCACTTATGTCAGTGAAGAAGGAAAGTTAATTTATGTTGTTTCTTTGAAAGTTGTTGGAAACAAGGAAACCTTCCTTCCCTAACCTTCTCCCTTTGTTGTGATTGAGATCTGAAAAGATTACTTGTAAACATGGAATCAACCAAAGGTATTGTCTCCTTTTAACTAGAGATGTATCTTTTCTCTTGGTTCCTGAAGGTGTTTGTATGCATCCACTGTGTCTAATTTATAACCTGTATTTTTTAGAGGAAACTTGGTGGAATCCCGAATCTCTGAATCAAGATAGCCAGGACTTCCTGCACCTCCTTTTGGGGCTGTTTGACCTGCTTGTCAGTGGAGCTAGTGAAGGAAGCAATGCTGTTCAGTACAGAGCATTGATGAATCTCTTACTTAAGGTATTATTTTTGTATTTGTTGCTCTGAATTATTAGTCATCAGCTATTATGCAATTACATTCATTTTAAGAAAACTGAGAAACGGATGGATTTAAGAAAACTGGTAAACAGATCATGCAACACTGCTTGTGGCATACAAACACTGTGAGAAGATGAAAGTCTAAGCTTCAGCTGGTTACGGACAACAAAAGTTAAAAAACCTCAAACAAACCACAAATGGACAGTTGAAGCAAAGGTGAAAACATAACACTGATTTCTAGGGCAAGGTCAAGAGCTTAAAGTTTGAGCTAAAAGTTTTGGTCTTGTCTCATAACAAAAGGAGGGGTTGCTCTATAAAATTTGTTAGTGTTTAAATATGGAAATTGAAAAGAAAACTTTTAGTATGTTTTCCTATTGTATCGTCTCATGGTTTTTCACATGCATCGAGCATTTCTGTGAAGAGAATAAGGAATTTTGGCAGTCTTGATTTGAGATGGCAGGGAGTAATAACTGTTCATTGTGAGGAAAATGAAATCAAGTAATTGACACAAAGCTGCTGTTACTGGAATTTGATGCTGTTTCAGCAAGAACAGCACATGACAAACACAAACAGAAGAAGGAAAGAATAGCATCGATTTCATAACAAAACTTGCTTCTGATGTTAATTCATGTATATAACTTTGTCTCATTTTCAGTCACTCCAAGACCTAGTGAAATTATACTGACATTGAGCTGATGAAGAGATTTGATTCAGTGCCGGACTAGTTAAAGGCTGTCAGCAGGAAAGGAAGGAGGTTATTTTGGTGGGAGGTTTTGACTGAGCGAGCTGGGTCATGCTTCACAGAAGAAGAGAAGAAATTTGGAGGAGAGACAACAGAAAGTTTGTGGAATGAGGTTAATAACGTCCTTGGACCTTGTGAAGGCAACAGCTGCAATAACAATTTGCTTCTTTCACTTGTGCAGTACTGTTGGCCTCCAGTTTTGAGGTTTTTTAATTTGAAAGGGACAAGACAGTTATTTTTGCCAGCTCTAGAACAGTTACATTAACTTTGATCTTAGTGGACTCGTGGAAAAGAGAACAGGCAAGAGTATGTCAGGAGCTGTATCAGTTGTTCTGTCAAGCTGTGTTCAGTCTGTGGGATGCTGAGTGGGCACTCTGCTTGATGAAAGCAGAGCTGTTAGGGTTCCAGAGAGCAACTTACAGACAGAAAGCATGATAGCTGTTGCCGGACCATGTACAAAGCGAGAACTTTAAATTGATTTGGGATACTATTAGGCAACAATGTAACTGCTTCAATTAAACTCATCAAATTTTGACAGAGAAGTTCTAAAGCAAAGTTAAGGTAATTGGATGTAAATGTGTGGCAAACTGAATTGACTCCTCTTGGAGCAGCTCTTACTGTTGGTAGGTGGAGAAGGAACTCTGATCTGTGTCAGGAAATAGAAGATAAACTTTATTTTGCACATAACAGTGTTCTTGCACAGTTGACATACTATACAAATGTTCACATGGATGTGTTTTCAGATTGTTAGGATTAATAAAATCCCTTCTAATACCTATAGACAAGTTATCTCCTAAATACACCAGCTGTTAAAAAACATCTGGACTTGTATATCCATGCATGCATCTACTCAATAATTTTTTCTTCTCTAAAGACACTGTTTCTAACTCTTTAGTTCCCTTTTAGTGTACTTCTTTGATGTGGGTGGTTTATCAGATATTTTGAGCGGTAGTTTACCAAATAAATAAAACAAGTTTCTTTTTTTTCTTTATTTTTTTTTCAAATCTTGCTAAATTTAAGGTACACCTAAAAGATTCAGAGGTTCTCTTCAAGTTCCTTTCCATTTTATGGACCTACAATTATAACCTTTCAAATCACCTGAACTATGAGGTCAGTGCAATGCTACAGACTCAAGCTCTGTATATCGGCTATGCGCTGCTTGAATCACAAACAAGCCAGAAAAAAAAACAGCTGCTATTGCCATCATCTCCAGGTAAAGTAAAACAGTATCCATCTCTCATGTTAAGACTTTATCATGGTATTTTTTAATTTTTTTCCAGTTTTGCTATATTTTGTACCGTGAAGGGTATCTGTAGTTATGTTTAGCTGCACTAGGCTGCACACAGCTCTTTTTTGCTCATTCACTGGTGCAGTTACTAGTCCAAGCTTGGATGTAAGTGAAGCCACTTTTTTTTTGAGTTTTAAAGTATTAAAGGAATACAGAGCTGTCCTGAAGGAGTCAGTTACAGCACTTTACTTTCTGTGCAGTATGAGGATGTGACAGTCAGTAGCAATATATGAACTCTGAGCTTAACCATGAGTATAAGGATTGTGATGAAGTTCAGAGACATGGATCTTGGAAGATTCAGGTTGGTTTTGTGCACTCTAGAGGTTTACAGTGAAAAGACAGGACTTTTTAATTCCAAAGTGATGTCGATGCCTCTTCAGGGACAGCTACAGTAAAACTCTGACCACTCACCTTATTCTCTTCTTTTCTTCCATCCTTCCCTGATTCTTTTGGCAGTGGTGATATCTTTGCTAATTAACTTGGGTAGTCCTGTGAGTGAAGTTCGAAGGGCTGCTCTGAACTGCCTTCATTCTTTGAGAGGGATAAAGGAGTCTCTATTTCATCCTGTTCTTCAGCATCTGGAGCAAAAGACAGAAGAGATTGTATCTGACCCTACATATATAACACAGGTATTTTTCTTGTTAAGGTGTACATTAATACAAGTTTTGTCTGCTGCTGTGAGCTCCCATCTTTTAGAAAAGAAATCAAGGTAACCAGGAAAGTTACTAGCAGACTGATTTATAATTTTTTTTTTAAGTTCTGTAAAAACATTCCAGTGATTTATTACATACAGAGAGCTGAGAATCTAAGAGGCATTAACTGTGATTTAGTTACAAATTAAGAACTCTGTGTATATCTAGATTGCATTATTGTGAAAGCATCGAATAAATGTTGTTTTAAGGCATTTTTATTGCAGGGAAAGAACTTAATTTTCACTTTGTTAATGAATTAGACTATGGGGACGCTCTTTGAGGAACTTGAGACACAAACAAAACAGAAATCCCAGAAGAAAAAATTGTTGGAAGCTTTGGAAAACATACTTGACTGTGTACAGAGCCCTATTTTCCCATCATATATTGCAAAAAACTTAATGAAAATTCTTCATGAAGTACATGGTGAGGTGAGTGCCACGTTTAGAGTTGTTTTATGGGTTCTACACTTGATTGAAAAGCTGAAATCAAATTTCATTTAGTAATAACGCTGTTAAATAATTTCATAATGTGTTAGATAACTAGGCATTCAGTTGACACCTCTAATAATATGTAGTTTTGCTGCACAGTATGATTTAGTGAAACATAGAACATTTGCATGCATCATCCAGGAATGCAATGGCTGCAACATTTTGCACTGGAATTTTTAAGGAAACTCCCTTGATATTACTAAAGAAGACTGTTTCAGAAGGAGATTCTTCCAGAAGAAATTTATTACCTTGATTAGATATCAGTGAATGTATAGAGTGTTCTGTACAGAATTGCAAAGTATTAAGTCGTACTATCAATTTTATTTATATATATTAATCTACTCTTACCTAGCATATTCAGAATTCTCCAAGTGCTGGAAAGTACATGAGTTAGAAGTTCAAAAAATGAATTAAATCATAATTTTTATGCTCTGTTCAGTTGTATGTGTCTTGAAAGGATTGCAATCTGCATAGAGGGTGAGTGTTCTTGCCTCACATTTGGGTTTTGTTGAAGACAGCAGTCATAAATCCATGAAAATATTACCTTAATTCTGTACTTTAAAAATATGAAATACTACTCTGCAAAACAGAATAGCAAAGTAACAGATGAGTATGTACTCCTGGTAATCTCCCATTAAGTCTTGTATTTTTACTCTTGAACAGCTGTTGAATAAAATATTAAATGCAATGTGTTACTAAAGAGGGGATAGGGATGTTGCAGTAAATTGAGGATGGATAAAAACTTAAAAATTTCCCCTGTTCGCAGATGATTCTTTCTCACCTCTTGCCTGCACTAGACCAGTTGCTAGAGAAGGTCTTTAAGAAACCTGAGGCAGTTTTGAAAGATGAAGTTATTCTCCTGCATCTAATCCTTGGAAAGTTTAATGAATATTCAGCACCCCTCTTGTGCAAGAATCAGCAGAGTCTGGATTTATTTATCAAAAGTCTGCATGCTGCCAAGAAAATATATGAAGAAATTCCACCATTTCAGATCACAGCACTTGGGCAGGTATGGATTTATGAAAGATCTTAAATTTATTTTTATGCCTAAAGAAACTAGCAGTTCTTTTTGTGTGAAGGAATCCATAGCTTTTGACCTGTCTTTCTTTTAGTACAAGTTTTTGAGGTTGCTGTAGTGTCTTTGAAGCGTCTAAACACCTGCAGTTCTTAGTTTTTTATCAGTCAGGAGAGAGCTTTACTTAATGTTTTTCTTCTGAGGAAAAATTGTCAACAAAATACAGTGGGTGGTAAATAGTCTCACTTGAAGGAGGCTACAAATTCAGGCCTTCTACTAGCCAGGTGTTGGCGTGTACTTCCCAAAGGCAGGCAACAGCAAGTTTGTTCCCCCTACTAGGCAAGTTGTGTGAAAAATTTCAGGAATCAGTATATGTCGGTTAGGTATTTCACAGGTATACGATTTGTATCTAAGGATTCCTGGATATGTACAAATGCATAGTTAATATGCAAATTATTGCTATACTAACGTGTGTGATTGTGCGTGTCATACATGATCTGACGTATCTAATTCTGTGATTTTTTTTATCCTCTTGCGGTAAACCTCTCTGCATCCTTTCTTTTTTTCCCTTTTGTAGATCACTAAACCATTCTTTGCAGCTGTGTCAGATGGGATGGTGCAACAGAAGCTACTAAAAGTATTGTTTGACTTACTCTTGAACTGTAAGAACCCGCTTTGTGCCCAGACAATTAGCAGTGTGTTTAAAGGGGTAAGTGGCAAACTCCAGATCACAGAAATATGTTCAAACCTGTTGCAGTGCGATTTTGTGCTGCTGCGTTCAGTAACACTTGTTGTTTATATCATTTATAGCGTGAAAGGAATCAGAAACTGTTTGTCAAATAATAGAGTGGTGTTAATGGCATGGAAAATTTCTTAAATGACCGCTTTTAGAAGCTATTTCTTTAAAAGCCATGTATCAGTCATTTACTACACTAAGTAAAATAATTCTTCAGAATTCACTTCTTTCTGCTGCGCTGATTTTCATCTTCTGGGATATGACTTGAATGTGTGGATTATATATCTGTATGTGCATGAAAGGGATGTGTTTTTAAAAAAAGGAGGGAACACAGATATATGACGTGACACATAGTTCATTGGTGCTTGCATTATTGTTTTGTTTCAGATTACAGTGTGTGCTGAGCAGATTGTCAAAGAACTGGAGCCTCCTGAGAAAACGAAAGGTCTTGCCACTGTTCAACAAACTAGAAGGCAGAAAATGCAGCAACAGAGGTAAAATAACTAGAAACCCACAAATATTATCTGTACAGTTTGAAAACAACACTTGTCTTAATACATTGCATAGTTTGTATTGGAAGCATAAACATCTCTTTCTTCTTTTCCCCTGCACAGTAAAATAACTCTGAGCTACTTTTGGCAGGGGAAAAACAATTCATGTTGCTGTTTGAGAACAGATGGAAGAACAGTTAAAATTAAAAAAAAAACATCAGCATTTTTAATCTTGACATTTGCTTTTATAGAATCTGGCTTGACACAGTTGAACAAGATTCATTTTTGTTGATATTGAACTTGGTTTGTAATATAGATACATGGACAGATTACACACACATGGCTGAAACCTACAGATGCTCATCAAAATACTCCTATTAGTTGACTGAAAAACAGTATTTTGTTTTTGTTAAAACAGTAATATAATCAGTAATTTTTAGATCTTTGTCTTGTAGATCTTTGTCTCTCAGTTCTCCTAAGGAAAGAGCTGCTTTGTCCACTGTACTTAATCTCTTCTTTAAACATTGTCTTTCAGCCTTTGTTGAAACGGGATATTGACCTAGTTTGACCTACAATAGTTGGTTTGATTTAGAAAAGCTGTTCTTATTTTCCTCCCTTGACCTTTTTTAACACTCATCACCTATTAGATTGATCCGTCTGTAAATTGTATCTGTCAGAGTTTATAAACACACAAGCTCGCACACACCCCAAATGCCTGCTTAGTCAGTGTGTTAACCACTAGTAGTTCCAAAGATGCAGGTTTCCTGGATGGCAAGCAGATCATCTATTGGATATTTATTTGGTAATAGGCTTTATTTTTTTCCAACAGTAGTCTTCATTATGTACAATCTTTGTATACACAGAAGGCATGCTGTACTTGTTTGTTTTTTCGAGTATGGTCTGAATTTTCTGTTGATTGTTTAAAATGTGTTGCTGCTTCAATCCAAAGCCCACACATTGCCACCTCTCCCAGGAGCAGCAAAGACATTACTATGTGAAAGAAAGTTTGCCTTTTTTTAATTACTTTTGTGTGTGTTCTCTGAAACACTGTACTATTTCTTTTGCAAATGTATATCCTCGTTGTTTGTCTTATCTTTTTAGAAAGCCTCAAGATGGAGAATTGGCACCAGAAACAAGCCACTTCAGCTGGCAGAGGGTTATGCTTATTCTGGAATTACTGCAGCACAAGAAGAAGCTTCGACGTCCGCAGGCATTGGTACCTGCTCTTTTTAACCTGCTGAGCAGGTAATGGTGCTCCCATTACCCAGGAGTTCTTGAGCCCTCTCAAGTGCAGCAAAGCACTCCAAAGCATTAAAATGTTGGCTACTCTGTTCTGTCTGCTTTGTTGCCATGTCTTGTAATTTAGCTTGCCTTTTTGCTTGAACTTTTTTTTAGGTAAATCAGAGGAGGGAAATGGGAAGTTATGATGATTTTTTTTCCTTTTAAACAATGTGATGGGCTTTTTTAAGATTTTTACCTGATGCATAGCTTTTATTTGAAAACTGTGTCTGTCTGACAGAGGGGTTGGGATTGGCAAGAAGGATTAAAACTGGCACAATTGACAAGAATTGTGTCTTCAACAGAGCTAAGCTTTAAAATTCCTCCCAAGGCATGGTGGAACAGTCTTTGTCCATCCAGTGCAACCTAGGAAAACTATTGCTTTTCCTGCCAGCCCTATCTCCAGACACTTAGGAAAGTTTACATATAGATTGGGTATTTTTCTTTCCTTATGACTTCCTTTACATAGACTGGCAGTCATAGTTCAGGTTATACTTACACTTTTGACAGTGCTTTGATAGATGTCTTTTATAAGACCAGTTGATGCAGTTGAAAACAACAAAAAAAGAAGAGATGCTTTTTGGCAAAGGTTTTTTAGAAGCTTTGATTTAGAACTTCTGCAGAATTAAGATTACGGTATTTTATTTGTGTCTTAATATGCAGTTTGGTCTCTTATTTTTCTGTCTCCTTTTTTAATCTCCACGTTGTTTCCTCAATGTATAGGTGTCTGGAACCTATGGCATCAGAAGCAGAAAATATGGAATATACAAAGCAGCTTATCCTCAGCTGCCTGCTAAGCATCTGTCAGAAATTGTCATCCAATGGTAGCAAGGTCCCAGCAGGTAAAAATCATCAGAATCATTTCTTAGTACTTCTAAGGACTGCATTAAAACAATGGTCTCTAAATTTTTTTTTTTTAGTCCACACTGTATTATTGAGGAGAGATTCCTCCATAAGAGTATACAAGTTTGCCTTCCTAATAATTTTTTGTAGATCCGTTAATTATGCAAATTGAAACCAGTGCTGTGTACTGTTCATTCCTATGTGGTTGACCTTTAAAGTCTTAAACAGTGAATGTTTTTTTACTTGCAGATATCCTTGACAAAGAAAAATTCAACGTGGAACTGATAGTTCAGTGCATCAGGATATCTAAAATGCCCCAGACGCACCACCATGCACTGCTGCTCCTTGGTGCTGTTGCTGGAATGTTTCCCGTAAGTAGCACCTGAAATTTATGGGTCAGCTCTTCTCTTCGGGTTCCACATGTTGGGTAGAGTGATGAACATACAGAGCTGTTCTATGGAGAGAAACTTTCAGGCAAAATATACAGGTTGCCTCCCCTTTTATGGCTTTTTATTCCATTTTACTTGAAAATAACTTCTGACTTGATGCTTTGGTCACTGTTTGTGGCTTTACAGTGGAGCACATTAGAAATGGAAGAAGCTTTCTGTCAACAGCCCTGCCTCATTTTCTCACTGTGGTCACCATTCTCATGCCTTGTTTCTTCTTTCTCCTGCTTTTTTGTATAAAGAGAGAAAACACCTGGCCTGATAGCACGTGTTCTTACAGTTTCTATCTTGTACAACACTGAAAAATGTAGTTGTAGTTAATGATAAAACCAGATTGGTCTGATTTTAATTGAATGAGAAACAGGCTTTTTCTTCTATGGATTGAAATTTGACTGTACATTCTTCTAAGTAAGATTTTTTTGTTTTGAAACTATAAAAGCAGCAAAATGTATCCAGATGTATCAAACTCAGTTTGCATCTTTATATTTACCTCAGTATTTCACACACTTCGAAAGAGCATTTTTTCCAAAAGGCAAAACTGTAATGTTTTTGACAAATTTTTGGAGGATTTTGTGGTTTTATTGTTTGTTTTTTATTTTGTCTTCATCTTACTACCATAACCCGCTATAGAACCAAGTGTTTGTTTACAAGATTTTCAAGGCTAGAATACAAAGAAACATTTTGTATCAGTCTCATCTCTCTCTTAATATATGAAACACTTCTTCCATTCACTGAATGAAAAATGTTCCCTTAATTTCTTGCTCTAAGTTTCATAATTTCTGGCAAAATCTAGGAAACTAACTTTGAGCTAGGTGACACCTCTAATCCTGCTCTCTTAAAATTAATTACTGTGGTTATAATTTAGGGCCTTGAAAAGCCAAAAATTTAAATGAGCACGTTTGATTTGCATTGTATAATTGTAGATGTTTTACAGATATAAAAATATGGGTGAGTGGGAAAGGTATGAAAATGACTGGAATCTGTGCCACAATCACATTTGTGCTTCTGCAAATCTCCTCATAGCTGCTTTTGCTTCTTATATTACCATGTCTCTGAGTGGAAGGATACAAGAGTTTTTTCATCAGACTAAACACTCCATTTCCACTCTTTAATTAATTGCTTGGAAGTGTCTTGGTTTCTAAATAATATTTAGAACTATGCCAGTCACATAGTAAGTAGTATTAAGGAACAGTATACATTTAAAATTAGTTTAGGGAGATTTTGGAACATACTCATGATTCTCCTTTTTTTTAATTATAGGAATCTAGTGGCATTTGTGGGAATGAGGAATGCCTTAAGGTATAATATGCATAGTAGGATAAACTAATTTCATCTGTTCTTTTCCAGGATAAAGTTCTTCATAACATTATGCCCATTTTTACATTCATGGGAGCAAATGTCTTGCGTCTGGATGATACTTACACTTTCCAAGTAATTAACAAGACAGTGCAGATGGTTATTCCTGCTCTTATTCAGGTAAATTTGTCTACCTAATGGAAAGATTATTAATTAAGTAGAGTAAATTATTTAGAATATCGATGGCAGAATAAGTTTTCACCTATTCTAGGATTATTTTTAGATAGATTATATGTAGTAACTATATTAACAGCCTTCTTTGTGTCTTACCAACTGAGTTCATCAGACTAGTGCTTCTTTTCAGGCTTTTGGGTTTCTGCACTTTATAAATGGTTTAGCCAAAATTATCAGAACTGTATACATGAAGAGGACTTGAAACATACTTTAAATTCAAGTTTTTCATCATAAAAATAACAGGCAAGTTCAGTAGAGGAACCACTGGAAGTAAAAACTGGTCATTAGTCCTATAATAATATGACATAGTCATATCAATAGTAGACATGGTGTGAAAGAAGTGGAAAGGTATAGTATTTGACGAATGTTTTTTTAATTCCAGCTGGTGTTTTGGGGGCTTTTCTTGGTTTTGTCTGGAAAGCTTACATTAATGGCTATAAACTGAAACAAAAATATATTGTTGTTTTCAAAGGTTTTTTTTCATTTAGATTTCACTTGCACCTAATAAATCTTAATTCTAGATTGTTAATAGATCAAACATAAAAAGTGCTATATAAATTTCTTACGTAAAAATGAATTGGAAAAAATATTGTCTTCTAACAATGGGCTGGGGATTTCCCAGAGTATTTTTAATATGTATACATGTTTTTCATCCTCTTGCAGTTCTCTGTTGAAGAAATCAAGTTGTTATCTCTATTTTTATGTATTTGTTGTGGGTTGTAAACCCACAACAGTATTTTTTTATCCAAAACTTTTCATAGCAAACACAAGTTTCTGTGACAAGTTATTCACAGCACACACAATTATTACACGTGGCAAGAGCCTAATGTTACTTGCCTGAGAACACGTAGACTATGTATATGATTTTTACTAGGCCATTGAATACCAGAATTACAGGCAAAGTTTTCAGCAGGATGTGGCATCACTTTCTCTTAAATTCCTGTTTGTTTCAGCTCATGCCAAATAGCAGGTTTTCTCTTTTTTTCCTTTTTTCTTTTCTGCTTTTTCTTTTTTATTTTATTCCTTTTTTCCTTTTTTCCCTTTCCTTCCTTTTTTCCTTTTTTTCCTTTTTATTCCTTTTTTTTAATTCTTTTTCTTCCTGTTTTCCTTTTTTTCCCTTTTCTTCCTTTTTTTCCTTTCTATTCCTTTTTTATTCTTTTTCTTCCTTATTTTCTTTTTTCCTTTTTATTCCTTTTTTCCCTTGTCTTTTTCTTCCCTTTTTTTCTCTCTTTTTCTTTTTTTTTTTCCCTTTTATTTTGAAGCATCTTCCTTTGACACTGAAAAGGAACTGTGTGACTGAAAACTTAACTGTGAAGCACTTACATTTCCGTTGGGATTCCGCACTTAGCAGTGCTGTTATCTGGCACGTGGTGCTTTCTCCCGTTTTGTGAAATTACGAGGAAGAACTTACACCCGTCTGCAATAACCTGTTTGAGCTGCTGTACCTGTTTGTGCACAGGCTGAAGACAGCGATTTGTCAGAGTCCTCGGGCAGTGTGGAAGAGGTGGTGATAAAGATCATCCGTGTGTTTGTGGATGCCCTGCCCCATGTGCCGGAGCACCGGCGCCTGCCCATCCTGTCCCAGCTCATCACCACGGTGGGGGGAGACAAGTTCCTCTGGGTGCTCCTGGTGCTGCTGTTCGAGCAGTACGTGACCAAAACTGTGACAGCAACGTCCAGCACAGACAAGGTTAGCAGACTGATGGAGTCAACTTTTCCCTTGAGAGACTGATCTTCCCCTTTCTGTTTGATTTTTGCCTTTAAGAAGGTTCAGGATAAGCCCCTGGGTTATGCTGAAAAAGGCAGTGAGCTCTGAGCTTGTCCTATAGCAGAACCTGCTGGTGGTGTTGGCTGTGGTTTGTAGTGCACAAACAGTATTGTTTTGTCCTGGAGCCTGAACAATAAATCAGATCACATTGTACACCAATCCTTGGCCTGAAGAGCTGATTGGGTAATTATGAAGTGCTTCAGTTTTACAGAGGTTGGGTCTTTTTCCTTGAATTGTTTTTGAAACATGATACTGGTCTTCCTGTATAGACCAAGTAAAAAGCTCTGTTATGTTTTTGTGTAGGCAGGCCCTCAGATTAGATGAAAGGGTAGTTTATGGGCAAAACTAAAAGAACTCTTATAGTAACATGTGTCTGAGAAGATACAACAGTCTCTGCTGCAGCCGTTTAATCTCTCTCTACACCCTCTGAAACTATGATCTCTCCAAGAGCTTGCTGCTATTACCCTTGGTGTTAATCCTGGCAGTGTCCAGCTCAGCATGGCATTTTCACAAACTCACTAAGGAGTTTTTGAGTCTTTTTTATCATTACTAATTTTTTTTTTAATTCTTCAAATGTTTCTTTTTTTGTTTCTAAACCATCGACAGGATGCAGTTCTGGAAGCAGACACTGAATTTTGGATTTTCATCTGCTGCGAATTTAATGTACGTTCACAGTTCCAGAGCATGATGAAAATAATCCAGTACTTGACAGAGCTGCCAGAGAACAAAGAAGGTAACCACAAAACAAAGCCAACAAATGCTTGTAAACTTTTCCATTACCAGGGACAAGAAGTAATGGTTTTGAACTAAAAGCGGGTTTATTCAGACTAGATATAAGGAAGAAATTTATTTTGAGAGTGGAGAAACACTGGAACAGGTTGCCCAGAGAGGGTGGTGGTTGCCCCATCCCTGGAAATGTTCCAGGCTAGACTGGATGGTGTTCTGAGCAGCTGTAATTTTACTTTGTTTCTGTGATCAGAAATTAAATATCTTTTTCTCTTGGACTCAAATTTATTTTGTGAATGTTTTCAACAGATGATCCTGGGCCAAAAAAGTCGGGAACATGCAAGACAAAACCAAAAAATCAGGATGGGCAGCTCTTTAATGTGGAGTCTCACTCCGACAAACAACTTCGGCATTTCAAATTCTTGTCAGTCTCCTTCATGTCACAACTTCTGTCCTCTCAGAGCTTTGTAAAAAAGGTAAAAATAGCAGATTGCTTTTAAACTGACCACATTAAATAATTGTGTCATACTGTAATATATGAGGGTTTTTTAGTTGATAAATGTAAAAGATGAGGTTAATTTACTTTTTAGTATGACTTTATATTCAAAGGTGTGAAAGAATACACTGTCCAGTGCATCTTGCTGACACCTTTACTGATACAGTTTTTTAACTTCTCAGTAATGTTAATTATTTTTAATAAGGCTTTTCTAGATAGACTCTATTTGTGTAAATCCAAGTTTGCTGTAGGATTCACGATTCATGCTACTACCTGAAAAGACAAAATGCTACAAATTTTAGGCTCCGACTCTAGCTGGCTGTAATCCCAGTTTTTCAGCTGCACGTCATCCACCAGCATGAAATGTATTTGTTACTGTGATGGCCCAAGTTTCTCAGATTTTCTTCTAGAATGATGGCTCAAGTACAAATGTGGGGCCTCATAATTACCATGTTAGAGGACACTTAATTCTAAACAAATTTGTGTATTCTGGAATATTAGTTTAATGAGGGGAAGTAAGTTTTCACATTTAACATTTTCCTTCCTGCTTTTTAAACTAGATAGTTGAATGTGAAGAAACAGAAGAGCTTCAGGAGTTGGAACAGAGGTATGTTTAAATCTGCTCCACTCCTCATATTTTTAGTTTTTACTGCAACCTGGGAATATTTTCCAAGTGTAGTCCCATTAGAATATCTTTTTCCCCAAAGCAACTTTCTTCCATGTCCTTTGCAACCAGCAGTATTTATTATGTGCAAGTTACTTGGGTTTTGTTTTGGTTTGTGTTTTCCTCTCAATAGAATGTGGGGTGTTTTATTTCTGAAAGATTACTGTACCCAGTATCTTTTTGTATTTTTGATAGTGCTTATTTACATACTTGGTGATAATTACCATGCTATTTATGATTGAGTCGCTAAAAGAATTCCAGATTTTTAGCAAAATTTATTGCTTCATTAGTAGGGTAAAAAAAATCTTTGCCCCTATACTGGTGTAATAACAGTACTAGAGATCACAGATCACACTTGTAGCCATTGTGATGTAAAAGCCAATGATGCAAAACTGAGGGTTTCTTTTGCAGAGGCCTAACTTTTATATTTGTTCTGGGAGAAAAAGGGTGTAGGATTTATTTTAAATGCTGTGTTTCTACAACACTTGTCTTTAAACACCTGTATCTTCCCAGGCTGTTTTTGTTTTAAAGCTGAGTTTTTAAGCAGAACTACTGTTGTGTGTAGTTGGGGGTACCAGGTAGACAACTTTAAGGACATAGTGGACATGATCTGCTAGTCTCTCCATTAGCTGTTGCATTTCCTTTTATTTTTGTTGTCTTGTGAAATTTTATGCTTTCTGGTAATAAGTGGTCTTCTCGAGTCTCCTTGTTACTTATTAAAATACACTTCCTTTCTAGGCTATTGGAAGAAGTTCTTCACTATATAAACACTGTGGCATCTTCAGTGGAAGGAAACGTGGACAAGCCAACAGCCAAATTTTGGAGGGTTCTGCTTAGCAAGTGCTATGATATGCTGGATAAAGTATGTCCCATTAGCCCTCAAGTCAGCAGTGGCACATTTATGCTTTTGCTTATTAGTATGATTATAAACTGTAGGATTTCATGTTGGATTCTGCAACCTGGTGCATCATGAGTTTAAACTCACCTGAAAAATAAGTACAGCTAACAGCTTCTTAGAAAAAACAGGGGAAAAAAATCAGGAATGCTTATTTCCTTTTTTTAGTATTCTGGCTGTAAGGAGTCATTTCACTATCTGTCTGGTGGAGAAGAATGGCTTTTGGCAGCATTTCTCACTGTTAACTCCTAAAGTTAATAATGCTAATGGAACTGCTTTAAATTCCATGAAGAAATACACATCCCTATTCTTTTCTTTCTAGTATTTTTCTGATTAGAAGTATATTTGTAGAGTTGGACTGGCTCTCTCGTTGCATGCTTTGGAGCATGTTTTGGAGTGCTTTTACAGCTTCAATTTTTTTTTGCCTGTGAAGCATACTCCAGTCTTCATGACATACATGCAGAGGGCACTGGCAGAACTGTTCTAGGGTAAGGAGGGATAGCTCAGCAGTGTAGACAAAAGCAATTGCTGAGGAAATCTCAGAGCTAGCATATCGTAACTGCTTAGCAGCCAGTAAGCACAGACTGACAGGAACCTGCTTTGTTGCTTTACCTGCCTCAGATACAGCCCATCTTCTCTTCTTTGATGCTGAAACCCATGAAGGAAGTTGAAGCAAGTTTGCCTGTTGTATTTTGAGGCTACCATGTCTCAGTGCATGGAAGAGCTTTTATTATGTCGTTTTGTTTGTGTTTTCTTGTAGGTCAATGCCTTATTGCCAACAGAAACCTTCATCCCTGTGATTGGGGGACTGATGAAGAATCAGCTGCCATCTGTGAGGCGCAAGGCCATGGACCTTCTGAACAATAAGGTGCAGCAGCGCACGAAGTGGCAGAAGAGCCAGGTGAGGCAAAGTGATTAAACCCAGTTCCTTTAGCAAAAGTACCCAGAGATTGATTTAGAAATGCTTGGCTCTGTGTAAAGCTGCCAAGTACCCGTGCCAAGCCTGGTAGGCAGCCCTTGAGTGGTGAGAAGGAGGATACCTGCCAGCAGTTACCTTGCAGGTCCTGAGTTTCTAATTATATGCCTAACGCGTGTGTGCTCTTGTCCTCTCAGATCCTGCAGCTCTTAGAGCTAGTTCCTGAGCTCATTGCTATTGTGACGTGTAAAAGAAAGGAGGAAGAGGAGGAGCAAGCCATCAACAGGCAGACTGCTTTGTTCAGTCTCAAACTACTCTGCAAAGGTTTTGGGACAGAAAATCCAGCACCGTTTGTACCTGTTCTGAAAACTGCCGTTGATCTTATTTCTTCAGAGAAGGAGGAGAAAAATGTGATGGGAAGTGCTTTGCTCTGTATAGCTGAGGTCACCTGTACACTGAAAGCCCAAGCAATACCTCATCTTCCAAGGTACCTTTGGGTTCTTTTTAACAGAACCAATTATAGCAGGAATTAGTTGCACTAAAATGCATTACTGAAGGAATGCTGATGAAGGCCAGGTGGCAGGCTGCCCACATGTGTGTTTTGTGTAGATAAGAATAAAAGTATTTGTAGTGTTTCAAGGTGCTTCCTGGTCATAGAACTGAGAAGCTAGTGGGCAAATTGCAAGACTTTAACAATCTACAGTAGAATTCCTTATGGATTCTGCTACTTTGACCAAAGAGATAATTTTTATGGCTTTAGAAAAGTCAGACCATATTCTGTATTGAATAGATTGCTTTTAAAAACATGAAAATGAGTACAGTTGAAAACCCTGCATACCACATTATTTTATTCTCCCTATTCAAGAAGAATTCAAGCATCTAACTTGTTACTTTTAAGACCGGTTTATCTCATTACGAATATACGTTTATTATTGTTATTTAATCTTCAAAGGTAAGTCTTTAAACAACCTGTTAAAACCTTGTGAAAGCTGTCCCTCTCTATGGCAGAGAGGTTGGACTAGATGATCCTCAAGATCCCCTCTGACCAAAATCATTCTATGACTCCGTGTTTCTGAACCTAGTATCCTTCACTAGCTTCAAAAAAAAAAATACGGCAGAGAAGCCCAGAATATACTGAGTTTTCTCAAATACACATGCAAAAATTATGTGAGAATTGTCCCTGCAGGCCTAATGGATGGATTTATTTGATTGGAAACGTACTTCCAAATGGTCAGTTATTTCACCTTTCTCTGTTTATGCTTGGATATTCACAGGCTGATGCCGGCACTGTTGAAGACTCTAAAAAGTAAGAAGGAGCTTGTCTCCAATGAGATTTACTTGCTGAGTGCTGTCACTGCTCTGCTTAAGGTTGCAGAAACACTACCACACTTCCTTAGTCCTTACCTTCTGGATTGCTTGTTGCAGGTGAGCTATGTGACTCCTACAGATATGTAAAGGGGGGATGAGATATGCCCAAATCCCAGGAGAAGCCATAGAGATCACTTTTTATCTCTCTGAAACTGTAGTAGGAATGTGTTTCAATTGTGTGAAAGGTCATAACGTACTAGTCTTCTACTTATTTCCTTATGCATATAACTCAGGTACAGAATATAAAAGCATCTCCTACTCTTCCCTCTGATGGGTTATAGTTTGCCTCTTTGAAAAAGGAGAGGAATCCCAAAAAATCCTTCTGTAACATCCACAATCTTCTCAAATGTGTATCTAACAGCTCTTGTTAGAGTAATTCTTACCCTCTGACGCTGACATGCACGTTTTTTCAGTGTTTGTCTTCTGAAGACAGCAAAGCTCTGCACACAAGACAACTTAATGTAAGGTGCTTCAAGTGGTGCAAACAGCAAAATTCCCATCTGACATTTGCAACAGACAACCACTGTAAAATAAGTTCTGCAGTTGCTTTAAGTGGGCCTGACTTTTGTTGCAATTCCTGATAGGTTGTCCGCTTGGAAAAGATTGTGGCCGAGTTTGGTCCTTCTTCCCAGATAAGCTTACGTGTAGCATCGCTGAAAACTATCCTAGCTACAAGGCTTGCTCCCCGAATATTCTTGCCTGCAGTTACCAAGTGTTACAGTGAAGTGGCACATACCCGCAAGGTAAGCATTTTTTTTTTCATCCTTTTGCATTGTGATAAAGAAGAAATTAAAAAAAAAAAAATAAAAAGAAAGAAAGGAAACAAGCAGTGCAAAATTTGGTTCATCTGTCTTGGCTGTGTCCCCTCCCAACGTCTTGCCCACCATCAGCCTGCTCACTGGGGCAGCAGAGTGAGAAACAAGGGAAGTTTTAACACTGTCCAAGCACTGCTCAGCAACAGCTAAAACACCGCTGTGTAATCGGCATTGTTTTGGTCACAGATCTAAAACACAGCACCATTCTTCATAGCACAGCTGCTATGGAGAAAATTAACTCCATCCCAGCTAGCCCAGACTAGCACAGTCTTTATATTGTCTCTCTTTTGTTGTGTACTGCAACACTGATTTGGGAAAGGTAGACCTGGGAGAATTCCATCAGTTTAATGTCCTTAGCATGCTAGATGAGATCATCCCACTCATAAAGGCCTTTATTTATATTCTGGGAACATGAGTTGATTCAGAATTATTTCTATTATTGGAGGGGGGGGGATCAAACTCTTTTCAGGAATCCTACTAACTTAAGCCCCCCAAAATACAGGAAAAGGGTTATCTATTTTATTGACAGCATTTTAATGAGTAAATGTGCTAACTGCAAAAATCCAGTTCCCCACTTATGGTTCTCAGTTACTGTCAATGTCACAGTTGCCTTTGCATTGCCTTGCTTATGTTTTGACAGAGCTGCCTGGGTCCCCTTATGAACATTTTGAGGGAGCACATTGTTGCTATGGAGAAGGAGCACCTGATCTCCCATCAGCCTGAACTTACAGCGTTTTTCATTAAAGTCCTGGACTTCCGAACAGACCATGCCCAGGTAGCTTGGTTGTGGGGATGAGCAGCAGCAGCAGCTACGCCTCCATGTGCTAATTCTATCTGTTGGGAAAAAAAATATTAGTGGATTCCATTGCAAATGTGCTCTTAAATTCTAGGTATCAAATACTCTGTTCCAGAATCGTTCTTGCGGTAGAAAACATGATCGTTAAGTATTTAGTCTGAAACAGACAAAAATGAAACATGCTTTGAAAGCTGAAATTCTTACATTTCAAACTTAGAATTGTTTTCTGATTCTTCTAGGATGATTTAGAGGAAGTTGGTAAGACAGAGGCTTACATTATTGATTGTCTAATAAGTATGGTTATGAAACTTTCCGAGGCTTCTTTCAGGCCCCTCTTTTTCAAGGTAAGAAGTCTAAATGTAATTCACCTGCATTAGCATATTTGTATTTTCCAGTGCACAGACACAGGAAAGAGCTAATCTGCCTTTCACTTGCAGCTCTTTGATTGGTCCAGAACAGAGTCTACCTTAAAAGACAGGCTGCTGACATTCCACCGAATAGCCGATTGCATTGCAGACAAGCTCAAGGGTCTCTTCACCCTGTTTGCTGGTCACTTAGTGAAGCCATTTGCTGAGACACTGAACCAGGTCAACATTTCTAAAACTGGTAAGTTGTCCGTTCCTGCCTACAGAGAGACATGGACAGGCTCAGAGAAATTAATTATAATTGCTGAAAGTTTAGTCTTACAGGATTTACTTCACAGCACACACCTGTCATTTCTCTCTTCTATCTTTCTCTGGTGAGAACATCTTTCTCGGTGGAACCAAAGGACATTTTTCAGCCATGGGTTCTGGGCTGCCATTACGAAGTTGAGACCACATGAAAATTTTCAGTGTCAGTCCCAGTGAGTTCCCTAAGTATGAAATTGTGTGGAAAGAGGGAGATTTGTTTCTATTTGGGTTTTTAATTTTTTATTCATCGACTTCTCTTATATGCTACCTAGCGTATTCAGATGGCTCTGCTTTCTGGGCAAAAATAATTCTTACTAGTTTGTATGGGAAACTATTTGCCCATCCCAGCTTTAGTAATCTAAAGAAATTCTTCATATCCACAGGTATGGCCAAGCACTCTTTCTGTAGCCTGTGGTTATTCCTCTTTTATCCTCATCAGTCTGTGAAGGGCAGCGGCAGACCTGCTGGCACAGCAGCTAAAAGACAGATAACATATTGCATCCACTTTACTGTTCTGAGCGATGAGTACACAATTACTATTAGCTACATTCACAAACTAGCAGTGTTTCTATATTGTGAGGAAGTTTTGTGTTTTCATTTTGTTGGTTTTCTTTTCTTCTCTTTGATTGGTGTGTAGATGAAGCTTTCTTTGACTCTGACAATAACGTAGAAAAGAGCTGTCTACTGTTGCAGTTCACCTTGGACTGTCTGCACAAGCTCTTCCTGTTTGACACCCAGAAGTTCCTGAGTAAGGAAAGAACAGAAACCTTGATGCAGCCTCTGGTTGATCAGGTATTGACAAATTCTTAAAACAATTCATAGCTGTTTGGTTTTTTCCTCCATCTGATAGTTAAAAATATCAGGTGTCAAGTTAACAAAAAGGGGGGAATTAGTTCATTGTCTTTGGACTGCAGACAGTATTAACTGCTTTGCCTAAGGCTCTAAATTACTGATTACTTTTTTACCCTCTTTCTAAATATCTTCATTCTGTAAGAATGTTGTAAGAATTCTGTAAGAATGAATGTTGTTGAGCTCTTGCAGACCAGTGTTTTCTCACTGATGCTCTTTGACTTAACTCTTCAGTACCTGAAAGCCAAAGCTAGAAGTGCTTTTGGCTGGGTTTATCTGAGCCTGGATCTGTTTTACTTCCACAGCTAGAAAATGTGCTTGGAGGAGATGAGAAGTTCCAGGAAAGAGTGACAGAACACCTGATACCCTGCATAGCTCAGTTTTCAGTGGCAATGGCAGATGATTCTCTTTGGAAACCACTGAACTACCAAATCCTGCTGAAAACGAGGCACAATTCTCCTAAGGTTAGGACCTATCAGTATATTAACTGGTTTTCTTTGTTGTCTTAAAAAATGGGAACAGGGCGCCCAAAACCAGAACTTATTTAAGTCATTACTAAAATACCAGCCTAAATGCAAATACTGGTGCTGTACTATGGTACTCCCAAGTACAGCATGCTCTTCTGCTCTTACTGTAAGCAGTCAGTATTCCGCGTCTTTCATACTGTGTGGTTTGAGGTTTTTTAAAGATTTGGTAACTGCCGGAATAAGAGCTAATCTGTTTGTGTATAAAGACAGGGGCACTTTAGAGGGGGAACTGGGAGACAGTTATTTATCAGCTTTTAGACCTGTTTATTATATAATAGAGTTTTGTCTCCTATTTGACAGGTTATACATATTCAGGTAAAGTTACTTGGTTTTTCTTAGTGCTGAGCTAAGCCCTCATGCCAGTGAAGTGGCACTGTACCAGAAGGTTAAAGACCATTACATCAAATAACTTTCAGCAACATCTCTGCTTCTTGCAACCTATTTTTCATTTGGCATTATCTTAACCGAGATGTTAATATTTAAATGAGCTGAAAACTAGTTTCCTTTGGTAATGAAAGTGAGATTACAACCTTGATATGGAAATAAGGCAGGGGGGAGGGGGGAACAGGGAACTGTAGGGTAATGTTTGTTTCCTTACATAGATTATTGTTTTGGTATAGGTCCGATTTGCTTCCCTGCTTGCTTTGATAGAAGTTGCACAAAAACTGAAGGAGAACTACCTTGTCCTGCTACCAGAATCTATTCCATTCTTAGCTGAGCTTATGGAAGGTAATGTTCTAAACTGGCATTAGTGAAGGGTGACCTGTTTCAAAGGTTCAGACAAGCTAATTGCTATAACTGCTATAAATATTTCTAATTGGTATAGAGTGGCTTAAACTCTGCAAGATGCAAACTTAAAAGGATTATATCCAATACACATAAAGTTCAGTTAAATTACAGCCGTTTCTTCAGTGCTGTTGCCTGTGCACATCTCACCAGTTGTATGTTTTAGATCAGTGTTACAGTAGAAATAATTTGCTTAATTCAGTGGCAAAATATTTCTGAAAAATTGTTTCATACCTGATGTTTGAAGATGGTTCTGGTTTTGATGAGTGACAAAGCCTTCAAAGGGTCGCTTTGTAATCGTTGTTCTACTTAATTCCTGCCTTTTTTTTTTTTCTAGATGAATGTGAAGAAGTTGAGCAGCAGTGTCAGAAGACAATTCAACAACTGGAAGTAATTTTGGGAGAACCACTCCAAAGCTACTTCTAAGTTTATGCCCTTTGTTTTTAAATTTTGTCTGAATTGTGTTAGCTTCACACATTCAAGTCTAACAGGCAAACTGTTTTAACAATTTTTATCAGAGCCAAGATTTTGACTTTTTAATAAAATATTTTAAGAATATGGTTTTGTCATTTCTGGGTGGACTGGGGACTTACAACTTTTCCTCACCCGCTCTTTTCTTAGAAGTGGGAAACTGGAGCAGGCTCTAAGCAAATTCTGATAGCTGGGCACAGAGTGAAAATGTGAGACTCGCTGAACTCCACTGTGCTGAGGGCATACAGTTACTGTCCCAGTGGAGGGGCTGTCATGCTCCAAGCATGGTACTTACTGGACCCATGCACTATAATCCTGAAAATCTGCTCTTTCTATCATTTATGGGGAAGTAAAAACTAACCCCACTGAAGATACTGAAAAGGAAGTTTCCAAGAAACTGATTTATACAGGAACTAAATCTGATTTTCAGTCTTTGAAGACTGCTTAGTTAAAGTTCAAGAATAAATTGCTTGTTATGATAATGAATGTACCAAAAAACTCACCACCTATTTTGCACCAGGAGGTACCGGTTCATTACACGGGTAGCAAGAAAGGCACTCAGACTCTGTAAATTATGGTTGAAAATGCAACTGGTTAGAACTTACTCTGTAAAGAGATGATCTTACATCTGGTCTCTGTCCAGGGTGCAGCTCTCATACACAGAAAGACTGCCTCATTCAATCTCTCACAGGATTTTCATAAAACAACTATTAACTGTGTCTGCTGTCAAACAAAAAGGACCATCACACGAGAATTTCCTGCTGAATTCTTATAGGAAGGCAAGGTGTGTTACTGCCAATAGGAGCTGCCTACCAGCTCCTCTGCTAAAATCAGCCAGCTAAATTTACCCTGCAGCCCAGGGGGACACACAGCACAACACTGTCCTGAAGGCCACACCAGCACAGCCAAGGCCCAGCCTTACGCTTGCTCAGGTTAACTGGCCTGTGGATCACTAATTCCTTAAGTGGAAATGGTTTTCCAGTCAGGGTGACTATGCCAACTCGGAGATACTGTTAGTACAATAAAGAAAACAAGACAAGATATAACCAAAAAGGGATCATAGCTACTTAGCTACACTTGGAGAAAAGCAGAGTAGAATTCACAGTTGTTTTTATTTATGCTTTTTATACATTAAATCTGGTAATTAACAGTCTTTTAGTGTACATCTTATTCTTGAAATCTCTTCACTTCTGGCAGCTCTTAAGATAAATAGGAACATTCTTCAGGCATGTATTGACAGTCAGTAGCAACTTATTTTTAAAAATAATTTAAAAATTAAGACTGATATTGGTACAGAAAACTGAATGGGAACATGGTTTCACACAGATAGTATTTTAATACAAGACTGAAAAAGGATTCATTCTCTAGTCCACTGATGAGTAGTCACTCAATTGCCCTCTCAGCTGAAACCCTACCTGGAGTTCCTGGGTTCGCACATTTTTTTAAAAATGAAACCCACAACCATCTTCTTCAGGCCCTATGCAATCTTAAGTCAGCTCGAAGCCACTTCAGATCAAATAAGCTTTCAAAAGTTCATGAAATTAGAACCAGCTAAATCATTTTCCTCTGTTTCACTTTGGAAAACTAAAAGGTTGAAATGTTAGGCCCCTTAGAAGCAGGAAGTGACATAACCATGAGTGTCAGAGAAGGTACCTGCTGCAGCAGCAAGCTAAGAATTAAGATCAAACCCCTCCTTGCCTTTTGCTAGAACTAATGGGTCAACTGTTAGCTTAACCCAGCCTCACTAAAAAGGTTATAATTGCTAATATGAACTAAGAAGAAGGTAAGTATATTTCATAGTTCTATTTTTAATAAATTATGAACATCCCTTTTGAGGTGAATAACTGTATCTTTGGATCCTATTCCAGTCTCATTTCTACATCATAATATTGAATGTATGCTATCGAGGAATGATGAATAGTAGTTTAACATACCAAGTGCAATTGTTAGACACAGTAGGTTGCAGCATTTTCATATTGCTAGGTTCAGTAATAGAGGAGACTTATCTGAGCAAACACTTACTTAGCTCGCCAGGAAACTGTAAACTGGAGGAGGATTTAATCTTGCAGTTAGCAGTTCTGGTACTTGCCTAACTCAGACAGATGCAGAAGCCTAGACAGATTAAAGGCAGGCTCAGCATGAGTCAGCACCTGTTTGTACTTGACAAGGAGGCACTGTCATTAGAAGAGGCTTAATTCTTTATTACTGATGGAAAAGAACTACCAGCTCCTCACATCTAACAAGTGAACATCTCCTGTGACTTCCACTACGTTGATCTTTTCAAGTTGTTTAAAACGATGCTTGTACTCCAGAGTGTGAACACCATTAACAGCAACTTTGAACTGATAGGCATCACAGAAAATAATCAGCTGAAAAGCAAGAAGAGAAACAGTTAAGTTTCAAGCTCAGGTAAGACATGAAGAACAACCTGATGACCTAGCCCAGACTTGCGCATGACCTGCTTCTGTTACACAGAATGTTTCATGCAAAAGCAACTTTTAAAAGTGGAACATCAATAAAATTCACAGAATCACAGAATAACTTAAATTGCAAAGGAGCCATAAGGATTACCAAGTTCAACTCAATTCAGTTAAAATTCATTCTGAGCACAGGCCAAATTCTTGCTTCTATTTAAGTCAAGCTTCTATATAAGTCAAAGCTCTGCTCATCCTAAATCCTCTCAAGACATTGAAATGCAGGAATAGCAGTTTTATTTAAATCTGAACGTTAAGCAGAATTTCTTGTTTGATGCTACGTTTCAGTTAATCTTACCTCAAAGTACATCCCTGGACTGAAAGGGAAGTTAGCAACTTCCTTTTCCTCTTCTCCCCAGCTGTCATGAAGGTAGGAGTTTCTTACAAAAACTTTATTTTTCACTCGGGGATTGAGATGTAACGCAATGTCCTTTGAGTCACTTGGTCTCAAATTTATCGCAAAGCTGGAAGATATTTTTTAGAAGGGTTTATAAACACGGTGCAGTAGTCCATGCCATTTACCAAGTCCTTAGTCAACACTCAGGACTGTTTGGGAGCCAGTTCCATGATTCACCTGAAGAACCAAGCAGGCAGCTAACATGCATTTATCTCCTTTGCACAGAAACCTTTCCTGGAGGTAGCAAATGTAGGACGTGACCCGGCTAGATCCGCTTCACACTCACAGCTCCCTGCTCATATCTCAGCAGGAAGGTATTGAGCCAAGAGGGCCAAGAGCTGTTCCCCTGCTGCCCTAGGAAGCAACATTCTCACAGGATCACACCGTGCTGCCTGCTCCCCCTTTTCTTTCCCTCGGACAATGGAGAGGGTGAGGCTTTGTTTTACCTAAAGACACTGTTCTTTCTGCCAACAAACTGGTTAGACTCTGAGGAAAAGTTTTGAGGGTTCTCTCCATACATTCAAGACTGGGGGGACACCATGCATACAAAATATTCTTCTGTAGGCAGCGTAGCTCTGCCCAGGCTAAATGAACACTCCACAGTCTCAGGCATGTCCACAAAACAAGGTTCCTGAAGTGGAGCTCTGGAGAAGACTGATCAGAGGGAAGAGTCATCCAAATTCAAACAAATGCTTCAACCTGCGGCAAAGACCTTACTGCACCTAAAGAACAAATATTATCCCCTCCCCCCAAATTAGCTCCAGCTGTCAGATTATTGCTTTCTTTTGAAAATTATTCAGTCCAGATAGGAAATACTGCAGTACTTCCCAGCTGTGAAGTTCTCTTTTTCACCAAGAAAAAAGAACATCTAGAACTGTGTAAAATGAGTGAAAGTCATGAAATAACTTATGAACTCTATATGGATATATTCAAAAGCTCAAACCCAAGGAGCAGACAACCTGCAGTGCTTCAACTAACAGCCAAAAGCCTCTTCATGCTTATAAGCAGCACATTCAGCATTTGAAAGGTGCTAATAAACTTTTCAAGCCAAAAGAAGTAATACAAATGCTACTCTCCAATTATTATTTATCTTGTTCAATCTGAAGTCCATCCAAACTTTGTTGATGAGATTTCCAGACTTAGGTTCCAGCATGAATATGAACTTTGAATGCTGTTCAACTGCAGGGAAGAAACATGCCCTGAGAAAGCAGGAATGCAATGCACACACAGTGTGAAAAGCACACTTCTCATCATTTGCACTTACTGCGTCATTTTTAGGCATTTATGTTTCTGCAGAGCCAAACCACTCTTTAAATAACAAGCACGGTGAAGAACAGACATTTCCTCAGCTACATTTTGACTATGTTGCGCTCCCTTCCTCTCCCACCTTTATTTCATGTTGGGAAAATGTCTTCTTGGTAACCCCTTGTTCCTAATTTGCTATCAAACTTACAGCTCATACTCCTCTAACAGCTTTCATAAAATCACAGAATAGCCTGGACTGGAAGGGATCTTAAAGATCATCTAGTTTCAATGTCCCTGCTGTGGGGACGGACACCTTCCACTAGACCAGGTTGCTCCAAGCCCCATCCAACATGGCCTTGAACACTGCCAGGGATGGGACCTTCACAACTTCCCTGGGCAACCTGTTCCAGTGCCTCAACACCCTCACAGTAACAAATTTCTTCCTGCTATCTAATCTAATCCTACTCTCTTTCAATTGGAAGCCGTTTTTCCTGGTCCTGTCACTACATGGCCTTATAAATAGTCTCTCTCCATCTTTCTTGTAGGCTCCCTTCAGGTACCAGAAAGGTGCAATTAGGTCTCTCTCAAGCATTCTTTTTTCCAGGCTGAACAACCCCAATTCTCTTAGGTTCTTCTCACAGGAGAGGAGTTCCATCCCTCTAATCACTCAGTTCATCACTCAATTCTTGTCATTTAGTACCTTCATGCTTTATACCGAGGAGGTTGTCAGAGAGGTATTCAGAGAAATGTAACATGCAGCATTTGAGCACGCTAGCAACTCATCTAACTCACTCATTTTCCACCTATTTCTGCCAGTTTCCCTACTTTTGGATCTCTTTAGAATAGAAACTGTCACTGTACAGTACATTTGCTCACACGTCTTGCACAACGGAAAGCCCTGAACAGATACACAAACATGTGAATGATGCAGATTTAGTAGGTAAGTCACTCAGGTTTTACCTTCACTTTTCACAATGGAGCTGCTCTTTAAGTCCTCTCTAAAGCAGTATCCTGCAGGTTCCTGAGAAAACTGCACTGTAGTTTCAGATGATTCCAGATACAAAGTTGCAAGTCAGTAAGGAGATACAGAGGCAATGGAAAAGCTGACTCAGGCTCAAGAGTACTTGAGTTAAATAGCAGAAAAGAAATCCGTAACACGTACCTCTTTGGGTTTTTATGTAATTCTCCTTTAATGGCAATTGTGCATCCTGGATGAAGTGCAGTGTCAAGTTTCCCAACGTAAGGAACACCCTGGAAGTATACCACCAGTAAAAGTTTTGACTGTGAGTTACTTTTTCCAATATACAAGCTGAGCTTTACTACGGCAGGAAGAAATTTGGCCCACAATTGCGAATCTGCACCTACAGCTAAAGTTATTCCTATCAACATGTTCTGGGATACTAATGCTACAGTGGAAAACTTAACACTGAGATAAGCATATCAGTGTGTTGGCTTTTTTCTTTAGACAACCACCTTGGGTTCAAAATTAGCGTGATTTACAACTACTACTGCCATCGCTAATGGTGGAAGGAGAGGAAGGAGGCAAAAACAAAACAAGAAAAATGCAAGCATGAAACTCCCTGCAATAATTTAAATTCAAAACACATAATTATATAGATACATCCATCCTGACCTCTTCTCTCTGAAAGAGTCAGGTTTGCTTTGAAGGCTAAGACTCATGCTAGGTGTGTTGTCCCGCAGTCGCACAAGTACCAGAAGTAAGGAGACTGAGTATTCTGTTCTCCTGCATCAGTTCATAGGTAGTGCAAGTATTTTATTCATCTTATTTTTATATTGCGTTAGAAGTTATTTTTATCAGGGAGAAGGAGCAAATGGAGAAGTACTTCCCCTTTTTGTTCTTTGTTGGAGTTTATCACTTGCATCTTGTTTTGAAATAAAACTGAAGGCAGGCTGTCAAATGGCAAAGCATCTCAAATCATGGCACTCACTGCAACTTCACCTTCTCCACAATTTCTATTTGTACACATTCCTGGCTTTCAAGCCCTTTTCAGTTTGGGCATGGTCCTTAATCCAGTCTGGATACAGTCCACCTGTACAGCTCCTTGCAAAAAGATGAGGACTCACTCTGTGCACGCTCCACGTTAGCTGGGTGCAAGTTCCAACCCTAAGGTGCAATGCCTGCATCCAGCTACCTGAAGTGTACACAGGGATGGCACGGATCGGCCAGCAAGAGGAAGATGTACCAGACAGGTTTCCAGGACACACACGTTAACATGGTATGACTGCAGAATACTTTTGCTTTGCAGGTATTCCCTAAGGTAGAGAAAATAAAGTACACTTCTCTGAAAGAAAAAAAAGTTTAGAATGTGATTTGGTCCTTTAAACTTCAGGCACCTCACTTTTTATTTCTCTGTTTATGGTTGTGGATGCTGTGTTTATCTCTTGGGTTTTCTAAATGATTTGACAAATAGCCTCAATTTTACTAGTAGCAGAGGATTACTCTCTACAAAACATCACTGATGATCATTTCCCAGTAGACTCTTCAATTCCCTTGTTCTGTGCATGCTTTTTCACGAATAACTGAGATACTTTTATTTTGATTATTTTACTCTTCACATTTGCCACAAATCTACATGAGACACTTACCAATTGTGAACCACTCGGCATTACCCCCTACAAGAGAAAAAAAAGAACATTATCTAGCTTATCAGACAACAGGGAGGTGCATTCAACCTTTTACAAACATACGTACATTTTCTGTGTTTATCTTTGTTACTCCTAGAGACGATGGCTGAGAGCCTTGTAAAGACTGCAGAAAGAGAGACATTTAGGTGTCATTGCTAATGTCACAGAACTCGTAACATAAAGTTGGTTTAGAAGCATATAAGGATCTGTGCCGCTTTGAAGGGTGAAACGTTAACATGGAAATCTAGGGCTCTGATAATGAAACAGACAGCCAAACTACTACAAACCACAGAAAAGTCCTGAAGTGCAACAGTTGAAACCAAATTGAGATTTCTGAAGACCACATCATTACATTTTGAATCTTTATTTAACAGTCAGAGCATTGTTAAGCCCTCGGCATCAGAGGGTACCCACAATTTCCTCACTGGGGTGGAAACACCAGCACGGCAGGTCCATTTAGGGGGGGTCCTTGAGATCCTGAGCAATCCCCTGCATCCCTGTCCCTTCCCATGGGAAAGACAGATGAGCAACATGGCCAAGCAGAGACACAGCTCCTGCTTAGCCTTAGCAGATTGTGTCTTCAGCTTGTTTATTTCAACACAAGCCTCCACCTTCCTCCTCAGGAAAGTGTCTTAAAAGCAAAGACTAAAATGAAATAAATGCCCTTCTCCATTCTTTTCTTCCGCAAAGGATACAACAACCACAGACTAAACCAGGTGTATTATTTTGTGCTTGGGACACCAACCTACAGCACCTGCTTGGCCGCAAGCTCTTCTCAGAGTCAGTCCTCCAAGTCCAGGACTCAGACAGCTCTGCAGGAACACATTTCTGGCAACATGCCCAAGGCCAAGTGATGGGGCCCATGAAAGTCTGTTTACAGACTTTGCAAATTATCAGTGGGTAAGACCTATGTTTAAAGCTTAGATCTCATTATGTTCAGGTCCTTCACCTTTTACTAACACAGTTATTAGTTTGATGACCTGAGTTAGACCTGATATTTGGCAGCAAGAGACCTAAGCTTTGCCCACGATGTAGTGAGGATAGAGCAGAAAGGACACAGAATATTACACAGGAGTAGGTAGGCTGCCTTAGTGAGTGACAGAAAAGGGAAAAGGCATTCACCTTCTGTATCTCCCTGGAATTTACCACTTTCAGTTTCTGCTCCAAAAGTCTCACCCTTCCAGAACAGAAGGATCTCTCCTTCTGCACAGGGGGAAATGTTGTTCAACTCCCCCCTGTTGGTGTACTTTCTCTAGCAGAGCTGGCAGCTGAGAGGAAGAACAGCACTGTCTTCACTTCAAATTCACTGCAGTTTGGTCCAAGTATATCTCAAGCTACTAAGTCTTTTAGAAAGGATATCTCTTCTCATCCCCCATAAATAAATGTACACTCCTACTTATGGCTTCATTCAACATTTTGGTCATTTTAGCAGGAAAAACAGGGTTATGCGCACAAGGAGTTCCAGCTGTGGCTGACCCTGGTATTCAAAGCCAAGTAACAAGTGACAGTCATGGCTATACTTGTCACTTAGAAGCAGTGAATACTCAAGAGCTCCTTCTGGAGCCCCTGCAACACTTGAGAAGTCTAATCCACTCCCAGATTCAGTATCCAATCAATTCTTATACCATCTGTCCTACTAGCTTTGTCACCCTTCTGCCCCTAACCACAAGACTAAAATGAGAGGACAGAAATCCTCACAAGATTCACATGTCAAAATGCGGGGAAACTAAAATCTTGTTACTAACATTAGATTGTATAGTTGTTTTTCTTCACTTCCTTTTTGCCATAAATCCTACTATGCAGTTTAGCAAAAGAAAGAAAAGGAATCAAACAAATCAGGTATCTTTGTGACTTACATTAGAAACAAAATCTATGGTTTTGATCTGCACTTTGCCATATATTCCAAGAGTATCTATTTTTTCAAGGCTAATTCTGTGGTTGTAGAGCAGCAAGTGTTTCTTGTTTACAGTCACCTAAAGAGACAGGAAACAAACCAAGAAAAACTGTATTAAACATACATCACACCAGCCATGTATCAAATTCTATGCACGTATCTGTTTTACACTGGTTTGGTACAGAAGTGGGTAGTGTCCTAGAAACATCAGATCTACTAGTTCAGCTCATCCACGATTCAGTCTCTCTCTCCATCACTATGAAAAAGATTTATTTGCCTACACTAAAATTTGCATTTCACACCTTTTTTTCTAGCACCTAATCATTTACCAGTGTGGTATTACCAATCTAATAGAATCTACTATTGCAGTCTAACAGAGCAAGACAAATACACCTCACACGTTCCCTCCAAGAGGACTGTCCTACACTAGTCACAGAACAGGTTTATCCCAAGGTTAGCCTTTTGCACATAAGAAGGGAATGAAGGACTAGCCATTAGCCATGACAGTAAGTTAATTGCCTACTCATCCAACTCACAAGGAAGCGATACAAAATTAAAGGTCTGTTTTAATTAGCATCTCTTTAAAGAAAAGCCCTAAACTTTTCTGTAGTTTGACTATATCTAGGTAACACAGACACCAAGACTTCCAAAACTTATTTTAATTGTACAAAACACCTCTCTTTTATTGGGCTGACAACTGGCTGCAGATGAAGAATCGCCCCAGACTCACCTGGAATTTATCCCTTAAAATCATGACGACAATCTCAAATGACTTCCCTTTCTCAAAGGGCATCTCGTAAGTGATCTCCTCCCGGCCCCATTTTTCCCTCTCCAGTGTGTTGCAAACAATGCAGCCAGACCTTTTGAAGCGGGGGTTGAAATGAAATGCCACATCAGCTCGAGGCTTTATGCTGCTGCCACATTGTAAATCCACCTGGAATCTAATCATAAAAATAAGACAAACCCCATTCAGCTCAATCTGT
The DNA here is from genome assembly GCF_003031625.1 of Empidonax traillii. Classification (NCBI taxonomy): domain Eukaryota; kingdom Metazoa; phylum Chordata; class Aves; order Passeriformes; family Tyrannidae; genus Empidonax; species Empidonax traillii. Next base: position 215,585 of record NW_020955900.1, on the reverse strand, counting down.
CAAGAAATCACCTAAAAGTTTGGTACATTTGAGTTTTAGCGAGGAGCCTCTGAACAGGCAGACACAATGAATGTCACTGGGTAAGGAAAAGAAAACCCAAACACATATTTGTCCAATTCCTACACATTTGTGAAAGGTTCTCCCAAGATGTATTGCAATGAATTACAGTATTTAAGTATCTATCTAATGATTATCATTCATATCATGTGAAGCCCTCACTTACAGTGTTCACCACCTTCCCTCCCATCATCTTCAGCAGAATATATCAAATGAATTTGGGGTAAAGCTGGGGAACAGAACACTCATACTGACCTCCTTATCCCAATTTAAGGTAATCCCTACACACAGCACATTCAGTTATCAATTTGGTTAGTCTCAGATAATCCCTTTAGAGAAACAGACACATGCTATGGCTGGGAAAAAAAACCTGCCAAAGCAGGCAAAACAAAAAGAGAGAAGAGAGAGGATCAGCAAAAATTCAGTTCTCCACTTCTCATCCCAAAGCTTTCATTATCCACTGAAGCTTGCATTTAATCTGATGCTATCACAAGGATTTAGATCAAGCCTTTGTGTGCCATCATAAGTAGGACCCCTGGAAACATTTTATCCATTCCATTCTTGTTCATATGGGTGACACTGCAAAATCTGACACCATAGCCACTACCTGTCTGCATCATCAGGAACAGTGCCATGTATCACCATGAGCATTCCAGGAGCAAGGCCACCAAGTATTGTCCCAACATATGGAATGACCTAGAAGAGGGAAGGAAGAAAAAAACAGAAAAAATATCCCAATAACATTTTGTGATAGAGGCAAAAAAACCCAAAACAGTTTAAAAATTATTATTCTAATACTTAATTATGTGGTGCTCTAGCATGTTAAAAGAAACATAACTAGCTTTTAATTTAAAAGAAACCACAGCAGGAAGGAAAAACCTGGCATATTTTCTCGTATGAAAAGCAAAGATTCCAGATAAAATTAAAAATAAAATTTCCATCCTCCATTCCTAGCTCTTAAATGAAGAGTGGTAATATTTTATTGCCTCACTTTTTGTAGAGGTTAAAGAGGATTCATTTAAAATTAGGTCATTCCCAAGAGCTGACTATGATCTGCTCTTTGCTCATACCAGGAGGCAAATTCCACAACCCTTCTGACCCCAGATACTACTGCAGGTGCCTTATTGCTTTTTCTTGCTCCGTTTTGGAAAACAGTGATAGGAAAAGAAGATACTATGTTACAGAGTGTCTTCTTAGTAAAAAATACACAAACACAACAAAATACCTCATTCTAATGAGCTAAGAACTGTAAAGTACACTGAAACAGCCCTGCTCAGGAGCCTTTTGGACTTTATGGTATCTGCAGTACACTGTTACACCATATGAGGGGACATGTCAGTTAAGGCAAAAGCCCCAAACACCCCAGCACAGCTCACTGGCAAGGTTCAGACATGCTGACAGAAGCCCCACTGTGATCATCAGCTGGTGCACCCAGCATCTCAGGAAGGGAAAGGGTGCTCCTTGACATTAAACTCTGCAAATTCCCGGGAGACTGATCTAAAGTAAAGTTGTAACTCTGCATTTCACCACGTGCGCTTTTGATTGAAAAAGGAAGTAAATGGTAGCAAATGTTGCATTTGCTTTAGTTAACACACAAAAAACTTTTCCAAGGTTGGTTTTTGGGGTTTTTTTTCCCCCCAAAATCCATGATCTATAGAATAGTGTATAAGATTTGAGGATATCTCTGGAAGGAAACATGAATTGCAAACAAGAGTTCCAGTAATTTAACAACAAAAATAACAAACGCAGTGGAAGTACTACTCTTGAATAGAATATTGGACCATAAAAGGACAAGTTGAGACTCAAAAAAAAAAAAAAAAAGTCATGTGTTTGCTGACACATATTCTTGTTAATCTGTGAGGAAGAAAGGGGGAATGACAGTAAAACTGCCTAAATTCAGTGTTGATTACTTCTGCCAGTAGATACACATCCTTTTCTGCCCACTCTCCAATTCCCTTCTCTGCTACCCACACATCACATAATACCTAATTTCCAGTCATCTTCTACATCAAGAAAAAAAACTTCTCAAGCATAAGCTCACAAATGGTCAGGTTTTTTAAAGTCTCATCATTTTTACTGGCTTAAGCAGGTGCAGCAGAGAAAGACCAAAATGTGAAATTAAGTATTAAAAGTGAAAGAATAAAGAAGCTGAAATCCCCCTGCTTACTGACATTGGCTTGGTTCCTTAATACACAAGCTGCACACCGGAAGCTCACTTTTATTCAAATAATAAGAACAATAATAATAAAAAAGAAAAAACTTATCTTGGCTGTTTTAGCTTTAGCACACTGCTCCTGAGGGGCAGTAGCTCTGAGTGATGCAGTAGAGTAGTAAGTTACTGGTTCAGTCTACAAAGATGAACCAGAGAAGCACACAGACCCAGCCCAGGGACACTGGGACTTAACCGCCCTAGTGAAGCAAAGTCATTTACTTCTGAAAGAGGAATTGTGGCAAAAACACTTCTCTATATTCAAAAGGATGCATTTAATTAGGAGAAAATAAGGTGTCCCATTAGCTTTTCCGAAGCTCAGACATGGAATCTTCAAGACCATAATAGGGCATCTTCTGGATGCAATACTGCAATTTTAATGAGACTTTGTCATCACAGAATGTCTGTAATTTCCTTATGTCTCAAGACACTCTTCTACTAATTTTTTCTCATTTTTTAAGAATAATGTTTGTGACATGACATGACCTACCATCATCCCATCTCTCAGATCTCCAGAAATTACCTCTAAAGTCAACTGCTCATGTCAGCTGAGTTTGAGAGGTCTTGAAGATGAGGTTCTTTCTAAAATGTGCATCTTTTATAAAACAGAGGAAAGGACTGTGATAACACAGCTTTCATCCAGGTTGCTGGGTACTGGACAGCTGCCCTTTCAGACTGGTTATGTCAACATTTCTTATCAGATGGGTGGAGTAAAGGGGATAAAGAGGAAAGCAGAAATTTCTAGATGCCTGAAAACAGTTTTGCTGCTAATGGAACGATTCACTGAAACAATGGCATCTTCATAGCATGCCCTACTACAGAAGGGCTGAGATTGGAAGACACCTCTGGCATCTCTAGCCCAATGCCTTCAACAAAGCAAGGTCAGATAGGGCAGGTTGTTCATGGCCTTGTCCGGAGGCTGCCCTGAGGTCATCAGCACAACCTTTTCCAACTCTGCCCCCAGATTTACACGCCAAATACTCATTCTTTTCTCACCTTAGGCTCTTCACCCATAAGCTCCAGTTTACCCCTTTGATTCTCCAGCTAAGTCTTTTCACCCATCATACTCATCAGTTCCCTTGCAGTCACCGAATTTTCTGAACTCTTACTCTTTTACACTGCTCATTTGTCCTCAACACCTCCTAATCTTCCTCTTCACACCTCCTCTCCCACCAAAATCTCTATCTACCAACTTTCATCCTCCCATTCCTTTTGCAGTTCAGTCCTTCCACCTTCTAGTTAATCCTACAGCTTTCGTTTCTCTTCCAGTTGAGTTCTTGTGAGGGAGGTTGAACCTATTCCCCTATCATCCCTAGCTCTATCCACTTTGCAAATACAGTGAGCATGTAGAGGGAATGAACAATCACTGAGAGCACAAGAGTGTGACAGTGCAAAGCTGTAACAGATAAGGAAGTCCTATGCAGACCTGTGTTACTGTACACTCCACATAGATACTCTATAGACTTTAATATTTTTAAACTGTTCTAGCACAGAATGTTAAAAATACTATTTCCTGCGGATTCAAAGAAGCTACCTTTTTTAAGACACAACAAAAAACACAATTTCAGCTCCTCCCTTAGGGTGAACCAGTGTCAGGCTTCTATCAGAGATCACAAGAATGCTAGAGCTTTTCAGAGAAAGTGTCCAGACTCTGAGTTAGGCAAACAATATTCAGTCAAATCTACTCTCTGCAACTGCTGAATTGTGTTATCTCATATCTTCCCTACAAAATAGGAATTTTGTAAATTAAGATGTTAACTATGAAAAAAAATTCCAAGTTTAATTGTTCAGACTGAAGTTACAGGCACCGCAAAACAAACATTTCATGACAGCTGCCAGGCACCACCTATGTTTACAGAGAATTAGGAGAGAAAACACTGCTTATCGTATTTTCACTCTCCAGCACATTCTGCAAAAACTGCCAGTCACCTACATAAGCTGTGTAAGAAAAAGGACTAGCCTCCAAGGCTGACAGAATGTCTGTCCTGTTTGGGAAGTCCTGTGCATTAAGTGTCCATTTGTTTACAGCACAATTTGTAAGCACCACCAGCTAGTGTCACCTGTGACACTCTCCCTAAAACACCTGAGCGGTGCAGAGTTTTCAGCAACACTCCTCACTATGCAAAACAGCACAGCATAAAGCAGCAAAGTCCCATTTCCCAAGGGAGACACTGTTGACATGACAGAGGAGTTACCGGGTTACTGATTGTCTTCTCTGGTGTATCCAAGGTCAGGTTTCTCATTGTCTTCTGTGCTACATCCAAGGAAGTCATCTTCCCTCCTCCAGTATAAGTTTGTCAGTTCTTGTGACCACTGCTGGAGCGTATTTAAAGGACTCACTGGTCAGGCATTACCAAAGGAGAGATCCCTTAGAAGAAACCCAAAACTTTTAATTAGAAAGAAACAAAGTGACAAAACATGAAGTGAAATCCTCCAAGGTATAACTTTAAATAGCACAAGAAATGATGCAAATGTCTTTCCAGAAAATTTGCCGCAGTTTTGAAACACAAAAATAAGAGGCTTGCTTAAAGAAATAAGGTGCCACTCTAATGAGGGACAGTGCACACCAGCACACCCTGTCAGCAGCAGCTTCCTAAGATTATATATATATGGAGACAAAATCCCATGTACAAATCATCCTTATCCAAGGGAACACTGACAACTCAGTGCTCCTCAACAGGGCCCCAATACCTTTCTATTTGCAGCTGACCCCTGCCTGCAGACAGGGAAAAGATACACAGGGCAAAAGCAGTTTCTCCAAGACAAACAAACATATATGTTTCCTTTACACTTTCTGTACTAACCCCAGATTTCCCACGGCGGACAAGTCTTAGGGGGTGACCTTGTCTTTTCTACCTTTATCTTACATAAAGTTAAGAGATTCTAGGCAAAGACACAGCAGGGAAACAAAGGGTGTTTTATATTTCTTCCTCCAACACATACAATCCCTGAACTCCAAAATTAATTACAGGAGTTTGTAAAACTTGAATTAAATGCACAACATTAATAAGAAACAAAACAGCTTGTGAGTATATCCAGCTACACTGCAACTTGTTTAGCAAATCTTCCAACAAAGTGATCAAAATCCAGGGCCCAGTTGAAAGTCTTAAGTAACTATTTCTTGCATATTCTGGAGAAACAACGTAAGGTAGCATGCAAGCTGTGTGCTGATGACAGGCAGACAGGGAAAAAGTCAAAGGTGAGGGCTCTAGAATCATTACTGTTTGAAAAGTAATCTTAGAAAGAAAAATTAAAAAACACACCACCAAACAGAAAACCCCAAGGTCTGTGACCTGTTCCACAGGATACAGGGGTTAATCTTCTGCAACGATTAAACAATAGAGTGTCTCCATTTTGCAGTATCTGACTTACCCTGTTGGAGATTTGGGCCAACAAAGGTCCTTCCCAAAGAAGGGAATCAATTCACCTACTTAAGACCAGAGTATAGAATACAATTAAGAGAACATAAGGTGCCAACACTGCATAACATTCTGCCTTTTGATCTTCCCACGGGATACTACCACCAATTAATTTACTTTTGCCTGTGCAGGCAAATTTCATTGTTTTCATTTTTAAAAGGAGAAAATCAAGACCAAAGCAAACAATAATTTTACCTTTACCACTGCAAAGTCCAATAGCAGACCACACAAAAATGAAACCTACAACCTAACATGCTATTACCTGAACTTCCCTGGGTGTGCAACAGCAACCTAGATCCTGCTGGGAGAGGATCCTGGCACACAACAAGCTTATCAGTCGTGACAGACCTGGCAGCACCATGTCAAAGTGATGAGGGGCTTTTTGTTTGTCTATTGGTATTTTTACTGACAAGGTCACAGCAATCAGGGAAAGCTGCCATTAAGGCTCTGTTTGCCAAACCCAGGAGACAGGCATGCGACTGCAAGGCTCCGCTGTACCCTCCTGTCAGAGGAACCGCTGTCAGGACAGGTGACACCATGTCTGCAACACTGCAAGTCGAGGCTCCCTGAATGCACTTTCAGAACGGGAAAAGATACATATGCTTTCCTTCTCTCACACGCTGCAAAGAGATGAAAATCTCTTCAGCAGAAAAACAGGAAACCACAGAGGCCAATAACCATCTATCACGCTGTCCCACTGTGACACGCAGAAAACGTCCTTCGTGAGGGTAACTAACTCCGGTCAGACCTTATAATCAAAGCTGGATTTTACAACAGTGCCAACAAGGCTTGTGCAAAGAGAATAACCGAGAACCTTAATGGGTATCTGCAGGCAATCAAAGTACAAAACAGAGCGGCGGCGTCCCCGCCCTCAGCTACACACCCAACACTCCAGCGCACTGCAAGGACACGGGACCAGTTTCACCAGGCAACCTCGGCCACCTCAGCCTCTCGGCGGCCCGAGGCAGCCCCTCACCCCGGCCCACACACACACACACTCACACACGCACGCAGGAAGGGTGGGGAGGGTGTCACTACTCACTCCATTCCCTCTCTTACCCGCACGACGACCCTCCGTGACTACCAGGGCCCGCACCCCCTCGGGCCGACACCGCCCCGCGCCGCCATCGCCGCCCGCCCGCTCCGCCCCCGCGCCGCCGCTTCCGGCCGGCCCCACGTCAGCGAGGGCCGCCCCGCCGGGACCGGCCCTGCCCGGCCCGGGGATTGTTCCTGGAAGTGCGGGTGCCCGCCTGGCTCCGAGTGTGGCTTGGAAGAGACCTGGGAGGGCCCGAGGGCCACATGCTCCGTGGGGGTGGGTTTACACCTTGTGAAGTTAAGTCAGCTCCTTCCCCTGCAAACCCTTGGCTTCCTCTGTGTGTTGCGTTTAGCTGGCAAGAGACATCTCACACGGAATCACAGAATTGTTAGGGTTGGAAGGGGCCTCTGGGGATCACCCAGTCCAACCCCCCTACCAAGGCAGGATCACCTAGAGCAGGTTACATAGAAACGCGTCCAGGTGGGCTTTGAATGTGTCCAGAGAGGAAAGACTCCACCACCTCCCTGGGCAGCCTGTTCCAGTGCTCTGCCACTCTCAGTGTAAAGTTCTTCCTCTTACTGAGGTGGAACTTCTTGTGTTTTATTTTATGGCCGTTGCTTCTCATCCTGTCACTGGGCACCACTAATATAAGGCTGGCACCACCCTCTTGGCACCCAGCTTTGAGATATTTATATGCGTTAATGAGATCCCCTCTCAGCCTTCTCTTCTGTAGACTAAACAGGCCAAGCTCCCGCAGTCTCTCCTCACGAGAGAGAAGCTCCGGTCCCCTAATTATCTTTGTGGCCCTCTCTGCTGGACCCTCTCCAGCAGCTCCTCATCTTTCTTCTATTGAGGAGCCTAGAACTGGACACAATGCTCTGGATGGGGCCTCACTACAGCCAAGTAGAAGGGAAGAATCACCTCCTTCAACCCACTGACCACACTATTCTCAATGCACCCCAGGATACCTTTGGCCCCTCTGGCCATGAGGGCACACTGACCAGTTCATGGTCATCTTGCCCTCCACTGATACAGGTCCTTCTCAGCAGAGATGCTCTAGTAGGTCAGCCCCCAACAACTGGGGTTTTAATTCCCCAAGTGCAGGACCCTACACTTGCTCTTACAGAACCTCATTAGATTTCTCTCCACTCAACTCTCCAGCCTCTCCAGTGACCCATGATGACCGTGGTCATCTCCTGTGACCAGACCCAAATACAGTTTCCAAGCTCAGAGTGGGTCGTTTTTTGCCTCAGGACCTTTGTGTTTCTGAAACTTGGAAATCTTATACCCACACTTAATCTTATACCCACCGCCTCAAGGCTGTGCTTCTATCCTCCTCTTCCCTCACAGGCCTCACTGTGAGTGGTTTTGGCAGTTTTGGTCTAGTAAGCAGAAAGGTCAATGAAGTCCCTTGTAGTTTTACAGCTCATGATGCGTGGCTCAGAAAAGCACAAATTAAAGTTCCCTTTCTTCATATGCTGGATGGAAGAAAGATGAGCACAAAAATACAGGTTGTAATACAAAAGGCCCACAAAATTAAATCACCTTATCCTATTCAATTACAGGCATTCAGTATTTCTTTGCCTTGTAAAAATGTGGCTATAGCAAAGTTAGAATGGTATTTAGCCCTTGTTGTCTCAAAGACCATTACCATATCTTAGCTAGATAATATCTAGTCTTCTACAATTAACCAGCACAAAATCCCTCCATCCCAAACTTGCTGGAATTCTGCTGATAGTTGTAGGATTGCTGCTTAAAGGGCATATCAGCTTAGTTATATCAGATTTGAAGTATTCATTCACAGAAAGGTGCGATAACACTTCTTTTGAGAAGAACTGCAGAAATGAGCTATTCAGATTAAAAAGTAGCCAAGCAGATTGCTTGGGAAAACAGATCTTAGAACCATGCATGGCTTTGAGAGAAGACTGAGAACCAGTCAGGTACTCAGCTAATGAAAAGCTCACTATTCAACTGTTCTACATAATTCCAGGGCACTATTTAAAAAGAGAATAAATAAAAGGTCCTATAGCCTGAACTATCACTTACTTTCTCTTTGAAGCTTTTTTTCCCAGGTATTCTAGTTTAAAGAGTAGAAAGCTTTGATAAAACCAGACTGACAGAAGTTACATGAAATACATTCAGTTCTCAGTATTGAGAGCAATTCTCAGTATTGAAAGCAACCTCAAAGCAGGTTTGAAAGTTCAGGTCAAATAACAGGGACAAAAAAGATGCTGAAAGGCTGGAATGAAAAACTATGATAATGAAAGGAGGAGCAATGAGTGGAAGTGTTTCTAGAACCACAGAAAATAAAGTTCTTACTACTTTACTACTTTCTTGCTCAGAGCTATTTTGGGCAGAAACAATCCAAAGGAAATACAGTCATTTAAACTATGCACCATTCTTTACCGAAGCAGAACAGCTGTTTGATTAACATGCTGATTTTAGGCTGAGTCATAGGCAGCTTATGAAATTTGTAGGAAAATCCCTATTGCAGCTCCCAAACCTGATGCACCATTGGCAATGAGTCAGTTGGATTACAGCTTCAGCAGCCTTGTGCTACACTGCTGTTGCTTTGTTCATACACTGCCATTTTCCAGCTGATTTCTTGCATCAAAGTCTTCCCTTATTTCCACCGCCAAATTCAGGCTTTTTGCTTTTAAAGGTACAATTTGACATACACACAATTATTGCTGCGACTGTGTATAATCCTGTCAGCATAGTCTGACTTCACATGTTCCAGCAGAATTTTGCTTGCTGGAGAAATAGAAATGGTCTATCAAGACAGATGCAGACAATGTCAGCTGAAGCAAATTTATTCTTGGCCAAAAGGAAGCATTTGAGGGAGGACCCTGTTAACCCTTAGGAACTTTTGCCTGCCTTTCCTGCCCCAAATACAAGAACTGGCAGAGGAATATAATCACAAAACACTGGCAATGCAGGAGCTTCTACCGCACATCAGCTGCTGCCATATACACAGCCTTTATGAACTTCCTGCTAATTTTCAGTGATAATAAGTGACCTCCAAATATTACATATTCCCTCTTGGGTGCCAAGAACTGTTTTGATTCATCTCACTGAAAACTGAAATGTGATCTTTTACAGATTCAGCTTTCCATTCTGTTTTCCCTTTCCACTTTGGAGAAAAGATAGACTTACAACTTGAGCAGACCACAATCCACTAATTAGGACAGACTGAAGGTGTCTAGCACAATCCTACACAGAGCTGCTGGATCTGAGTTACCGAGTCTAATAGTGACAATTAATTTAGTTTAAATAAATATAGTGCTCGCTGAGTCTGTTGTCAGCAAACTGGATTTGAGAGAGTTTGTTATAATCACCTGTATAATTGTACCATGCTTCAGTGTAAGCTTCTAGCAGCAACATAGGCCATGCTAATAACATGCTCACTCAGAAATCTGGGGTACCCAGGCTCTTTTTTTTTAACTATTTTTCACATAGTCAGGTGGCTTAATGATTAGCACTTTGTTGGATAGAAAAAAGAAGAGTACAGTGACAGACTATTTTGAGCCCTCCTGTAATTTCTTGGTAAAGGAGCTGCTACATTTGCTCCTTTCTTCCTGCCATAAACACCTCATCTTACATCTGCACTTCTCCAAAGCACAGGCTGGTGCCTTCCCTGCTGGGCAGCAGGGCTGCATCCAACCTGCACCAGACTGAGCAGCATTACAAGCTGCCCTATTCTTCGTGAGTCACTCACCCCAGCAGTGCTCTTAGCTCTGCTATAGATGCCTTGGCTATCTGCTGCCAATCAGCTACCTGCTCCTGCTCTCCCTCTCACTTTTCAGCACAGCGTCATAAGGTGCATGATTACATCCTATCCTACTTCCTCAAAGGAGACTTCTCAAGTAGACCTCCTGTCCTTGCTGCCAAGCCTGTACCTATGAAGGCAGCAAGCCATTGTCCAAAGTCAGGGTAACAACATACGTAGTCACACTTACTTGGCCCAATATTTTATGCACAGTTTCAATTATAAAATTTCCACCAGTAATGGAATTCCCTAGACTTGGCACAAGATGCATGCAGTACCATTACAGCTTCCTAGGTGCAGCTGTTGAGGTTCATACAAGACACCTGTGGTCCAGCAGAGACGAAAGCAGCTGCACTGCATCAGGTCACAGGGTCACAAACCCAGACCATTGCAGAGAGTGGCCATCACGAGATGCCTGGAGGAGCAGAGAGAGAACACATTCAGCTTCTGACCATCAGCCGTTTAGGACTTTCTGATCCGGAGGTTACAGTTGCACCATCTTACTGAATAAGCAGACCACGAATTTGCCCAATTCATTTTTAGGTCAAGGACACCCCTTTTGGGCCTCCACAACACTATCCACAGCAGCATATATGTTTTAATGACTCACTGTCTGAATAGTCAGCAAGATAAATACTGTCCTGAACCAGAACTGCATAAATATCACTTACATGGTAATCCACCACTATGACTATTCAATACAAATTACCTCAATGGCTCTCTGCAGGTCCCATCAGGAGTTCTTAACAGACTTCCAAGAGGGCATGAGTCACCACTTCTTGGTACACCAAGATTAACATTTCAGTTGACAGTCCAGCTGGCTCAGCTTTTATTTAGCTATAACTTAATCAGTGGCCTTCTATAACTCTTCCTTGATTTGCCAATACTTAGCTCCAACGTTCATTCAGGTCTTCTAGTTTTCAATTTAAAGCTTACAAATCACAGGGAACAAAATAAAAAGTTGTGGGTTTTTTAATGGTCTTACACATTCAAAAGCTTAAAATGCTACTGCTACTTCAGAAACTAGTAAGTAATCAAATTTTTTGCTGCAATGCCTGCTTTTTAAGGCAAAATATTGAAGAGGATCATAAAAGCAAACAAGATATTGAAGAGATATGAGGGCCAAAGGACAAACAAGTAACAGAGAAGTAACTAGTCCTTCTGAAAACCAACTGTAAGCCATATAATCCTTAAAACATATTCACCCCTTCTTTTTTAAATCAGTCACACAACACTCTAGGATTCTTCAGGTAGTCAGGATCACTTCTTCATTTGCACTGCAATAGACACCTGTGCCTGTGCTTGCCCTGTCTGCACCCTCACGCTCTACGCACTCCGCCCCCAGGTGGTTGTGCCACAATCTTCACATTGTACTTCAGTCCCTTCCTATCTAGGGAGATAAGAAAGAAGAAACCATCATGCATTTGTGCAAAAGGGAAAACTGTGACCAAACACAAGATCCCTAGGACTTGACCTTCAAACCTTCATCATCAACATTGCAGTTGAGCTTGGATTTCCCTCTGCAGTTACAGATGAGCTCCCCTGTGGTTAACTTAACTCTCCTGTATTTTCAAAGAAAAAGTGAGAGGGCTGTAGTATCACTCCTCACCACAAGATGGTAGATGTTTTCTGATGGTTAGAGAAGAACAGGCTTTCAATAGACTTGGTGAACTCCTCAGCTTCAGAGAAAAGTAGAGGCAAAAGTAAATCAGGACCAGAAAAAAAACCTGTTTTATGGTACTGTGAATGAACTAAAGTAGGGGAAGCTGATATATATTGGGTGCAAAGACAAAAATAAATCCTCAGCTTAGATTCAAGATATTATTACTACTGTAAGGATTTGGGTGCCCCTTTCTCATCCTAGCTCTTCCTATTAAGGTTCTTTATAGTTGGGTAAATGTCTCTTATACTATGTCTTTTACCAACAACATGAAACTCTGGTTATTTTTGAAGACAAAAAAGCAGTCCCAAACTAAATATTGGGTAATTTTGAAGCAAACTCATAATAGGAAAAAAAAAAAAAAGCCCATTAATGTGGATATGTAAAATTGTGTATCTATCTCATGCTGTACACAGGTGCATAGAAACATGTTTATTATCCAAGTTACTAACACATTTGGCCTTGTTTCTGAAATTCCTCAATAAAAGTTGAAAGAGATAATTAAGAGATAATGATACTATTTCTGTGTATACATTAGAAGAAAGAGTAAGTTAACACCATAGATGTTATTTCTCACCAATCATTTATAATAGAAGCTACTTCTTTCTCATCTCTTCTACAGTTTTAATCCTCGTCTTCATAGCACTGTGCAGGCCAATAAACAAAGCCTGAAAAAAATTCAACACAGCAGTAATTTCACGTTGAATTTCCAAAAGGCTAAAGCCAACCTTGCTGATTCCATCCTAACAAGACTTGCACTGTTTTGTCACATTTAGGAATCCCATGCAACTCTCATTACCACAATAACAAATACATATTTACCCAAACGACCTGCCTTTGAAATCAAGAATCACCATTTTGCAAATGTAAAATGCAGATATCAAACAAGCTAGTAAGTCTATCCAGCTGTTTAATTGCCCCTCTGCCCCTAACAGAGGTACAGCAAGCCTTTCCCAAAGCTGCAGACTTCTCTTTCTGATCACTTCTTTTGAGATGGAATCGGTCCCAGCCCTCGACAAAAATAGAGGCAACCAAATACTACAGACTCCACCTTTCCAAATAAGTTCTGCATAGTGCTGCTTATATTCAGCCTGTCTGACCAGTAGATCCATAACTTCCCTATCTACTTAAGGTGAACTGACCATAGTTCTGTAATCAAGACTAGCTGAACTCAGGGGCTAGACAAAGCATTTTTTTGTCAAAAAAGGCAAAATGTCCAAGTCCACATTTAATGGTGTTCTGCCTCTCTGTCCAAAACTGACCCAAAACTTAAAGTTTACAAAATATATTGAAATTAGTTATGAATAACGAATTGCTTTGCCTTCATGGACGGAAGAACACGATATGCTGCAAAAATTACACAAGCAGGCTGCTCTGTAAGTTATTATAAATGCCATGCACTTTCTTTGACCTTGTTTAAACAATTCTGCTGTCTGACAAATAATTTCCAACTATGTCTGGCCACAAGTCAAGAGGGTTACCCTAACTTAAACAACCATATATAAGAATTTACATTCTTTTTCCTCTTGTGAGTGAAGCTAACAGCTTCACTTGGAATTGTGGGAGGCAGTCTGAGACAGTGAAAAACATGCAGCCTCTTGCACAAAGCGCTGCCCAGGCAGAGCTGCAGCTCTCCATTATTCAGCAGTGGTTTGGGAAGAAGTCTGGCTTACAGATGCTGAACAACTTATTTTGAAGCATCTGGGGCCATGCTGACTACCCTATTCGTTACGGTAGGCTTCCAAAGGACAGTCCCTAATCCATCCTGCCTTCCTCCCCACAGATCAAAAGCAGGTGCATGCAGCGAGTGAGGCAACTGAACACTGTCACCATTTTGCTGGGAATGCCCCATAGTTGACCACACAGCAAAACTCGGTGCTCCTGGAGCACAGCACTGTAAGTTTGCCATGGAGGAACAGTTATTAAGCTCATCAGGTCTTAGGCAAAGCTGCAGGAATGAGAGAGTACAGGGGCTTGGGCAGCTTCATAGAAGCTGAAGTGGGTGGGAGAGGTCACGGATAATCTTGCAGGAACAGAGATGGCAGCCAAAAAACTGGAAATCCCTGAAGGGAGAGCAGGTCTCATACAGGAACAGGAGAAAGATATAAAAGAATAAAACTGATAGCCTATTAGGGACTTTTTAGTGTCCATTGCCCAATTGGCTATTAATTCAGGAAAAGTTCATCCAGTATAGGTTTCATACCTCTCTGTAGTTAGTAACTCCACTGCAAGTGTCTAGATAAACCTCTTTGTTTATCATCTTATCAAAATTTACTAATTTTTCATATGGAATAGATTGAAAAATGCATCTTCCTTTCTTGAACAGCAGTATCTGTTGCAAATGTAAGTGCTTTAAGGAGTCATGAATTTCATATATAAGATGTTTTTTACACAGTACAACTAGTTGATAGTTCATGGTTTCCAAGGTGACTGGTGAGAAAGAAAACAGCTGTGTTCCTAGCTGTAATAAAAACAAAAACAATAAAGTCAAACATTGACAATCTATATTTCTTTAAAAATAGTATACATTATAACAGAAGATATAAGAATAAACCAAACACTCAGACCCGATATCTTGTAAAAAGATACAAAACTGAGAAAAAAAGAAGCGTGTACATCTCCATTTATGACATACAAAGAGGAAGAAAAGTATTTCAAGTATACTAACAAATAATCCAGTGTGTGGTGAAGTTTAGGGCTAACATTTTCACCCTTCAGAACTGTATTTATACAGAATCCACCCATGTACTCTCAGAAGCAGCTTTATTTCCATTAGACATGAATCCTTGCAGCTGACCTTGAGTTTTCAAGAGCTTTGAGGGATCAGAACTCATCTCCAGAAGACATCAGCGTTTCTGGAAAATTTTACAAGTTTTAGCCAAGACACAGGAAGAGGGGTAGATTTCAGTTGAACACGTTGATTCAGGAATGCTGCTGCATCATTTTTTATTCCCATTCTGAATCTCAGGTGAGGGTTCAACCTCCTTGCTGGATTGGATCTATATAGCTGTGGTAAGTTATGGGAGGGAAGAGCCTTTGGCATACATGCCAGCACTCATCACTCAGAATTAAAACTTGACACACAGACATACGATCCTAAATCATGTATGCAGTTGGCCCAGGGTATGGGGATTTTGTTGGACAAGCTGCATTATGAGCTATTTGCATGTAGGCAGTGGATACCTCTGTAGGAACTGAAAATAGCAGAGAGCCCAGCCACAACAACAGTCCTCAAAGCTGAATCTAGAGCATTAACTTAGGGCAGAAGATTATTTGCAAAAGTTAGAGTTGACAGACATCTATCAGGAAACCCCAGTACCTGGAAAAGGAATGCAAAACATTTGAACTGCAGCCCCAACAAGATACAGCAGTACAACTTCCTCCTTAAAATACAGACAGAAAACTAAAGAGTTTTAAACAGTAGCAGCTTTTTTGAAAAAAGTTATTAAAAATTCCAGTCTTTTCTAAAAAAATAAAAAATTCAAACCTCAAATTTAGGTCACTCTTTTCACCTTGAAACAAGATTTTCAGCTTCTTGAAGTCTTTACAATAAACTTAATTTATGCCACCCCAGAACTAGTGCCTGGCACTGAAAATGTTAATCTTTACTTCTAGCTCCTCTGTAACCGTATCACTCAGTATCTATCTATAGTAAAGAGGTCCTTTTTCATTCTCTTACAGTAAGAAAGTAAGTATACAGCATTAGATCTCCCTCAGCTTCGCTACTAATTCTTATAATTTCTACTACAGAAAAGTAAACAGCGCATCAACCAGCAGCCCATTCTAGTTTTACCCCATGTCTTGACATACTATTCACCAGTGCTTTGGTATATACATCTATGTACATACTAGTATTGCCTGAGATGTCAGAAGAATGGCAGGAAAAAGACTGATTTCTGAAATATTTAAAGTGTGAACAGTGTAATTCAGAGTATCAAAATCCTCTGAAAAACATCAGTCTAAACAACTAATAAGTGCTTTAATAACCCTGAACCTGGACTGCAGGTGAATTCACCTGGTAATTTTCCATTAAGAGTGGCTCTAATCAATACCCAGTGCTAGCTTCACACAAGTGTGCACCTTGGTGTGGGGCAGAAAGTAGGTCAACCCACAGGATTGTAAAGAAAACCACAGCCTGTGTAAAGGGAAGTTATAGTCAATATTAACGATATCCTGTGAGCGAGGTATTAGCCTCTCACACTGGAAAGCGAGAGGCACTTGATACATGTACTCAAAGTGTACACTGTCTTCAAAACTTTGGAAAGTAATTTTAAGGATAGAGCACTTTAATGGGCTTTTTTGACCCCCAGCAGATTATAGGTTGTAAACTCTCTGAATTGCGTGATTTCTTCATAGGGCAAATATATTCTTGTTTATAAAAGAGACTTAAAGCTTATTTGCTCAAATATGATGTTGAAACCTTGAATTAATTGTAACGTGCAAATCCAAATTGCTGCTTGGAGCACTGAGGTGTTCCTGTGCTAAAAACAGTGTCACAAAGCTTAAAGAAAAGAACAAAAAATGAAAAAAAAAAATACACCTCATCTTCTACTAGGTAGAAGAGACAAAATTGTGGAAGGGTTGCCAGTAAGGCCAAGAGACTTGCCTTCTAATTGTGGCTTTAGCTACAGAATTGCATCAGAACACAGCTGATACGGTTCACAACTGCTGCAGTAAAACCAGCAGTCTGGCTTTTTCATTCCTCTTCTGCTTAGGAAGCCTACCAACAGTAGCAAAGAAGCTGAAGGAATTTGTAGGCTCAAGAACACAACCTGGATGACTCCGTCTCCTTTTGGAAGATTATCTTTGCAACCCTGAGGGTACAGAGCATACATATGTGTATACAGTAGATAAGGCTGACACAGTATACAAACTGTCAGTACAGGCTTTCTCTCTCTTGCAAGGGAAACTTCCAATGTATTAATGGCAGCTAGTCCCAGCATTTAATACATACGGACTAACAACTTCCTTTGACCTAGAAGTCATTCTGGTAAGTTCTGTTCCCTCTCTTGGGCCATTCCTCCTCCACCCATTTCAGAAGCACTTTCACAACATCAATTCTCTTATAAAATTTACAGAGGTCAATCAGCTGCTCCACAGTCCGGTCACTATTCCGTAGCAAGAACTCCAAGGTGGGACTCTGGGGCTTCTGTTCAAGGAAACACAATTCATCATAAGTCATCCCCCACTTGCTTGCTAAATTTCTCCAGTTTTTCACTGTTGGGTGGCAGGGATCCAGCTTTAGTCTCACTGTGTACAACAAGTCCTCATCATTGAGCATGTCACTGATGGTTGGTGCACGGAATAAGCACAAGGAGCAGGTGACATTTTCCTTGCAGGTTTTCTTGAGATCTGCAGTGAAAACCATTACATGGGGAGAAGTTAGGATCTATTGCTGTGGTTTCACTGGGAACTAAAAGTTAAAAGTATAAATAGTTGAAGAGTATTACATTCCTGTGAATCACTTCTGAAGAAGTCAGAACAGGGACATGCAATGCCTTTCCCTATGAAGAACTCATGAAATTAACTTTCTAAAACGTCTCTCTTCGCTATGCTCAGTGGTTTTAATCAAAAGGACAGTAATTTTGAAAGCACCTTATTTATACTTTCATAGAAAAGACATGGGATTCAATGCAGCGTGTGAGCTAGGATATTCCCCTTTTGTGTTTTTGGAACTACGTTGCTTCCACAAATCAGCCATAACCCCCACCTACATCACCAACGGGATGGATTATGTATGCATTTTGTGCATCTTGCATACGAGTGTTGGAGGATGAAGAAAAGGTTTTGCGTTTCTGATCTGCTGCCTTCATAGCAACATGAAATATGTGCCCCAGGAGAATCTCTTCTGACAGTTCCAAACACCTAGTACTCTATCACAATGAAAAACTGGAAATGTTCCTTTGCTTTGTAAGGGCTCTTGCAATAAAAGCTGTCCCTTTTCTACCAAGGAAGCCCATTTGAAATGTGCATTATTGAAAGGAATAAAGCGCATACTCTTCCATGTGTGAGAAAAACAGAAATATCAAGTTGCTGGAAAGAGGTGGTGATATGTTTTAAAATCTGCATCAAATACCAAAAATCATAATTTAGAGGTCTCTTACGCACAACATTATCTCTGCAGCACTGTGAACAATGTGCTGTTGTCAGACCTTATTATATATTAATAGCCCATAAAAGCATGTGGAAACCAGTTCTAGTCATACCTCTAGTTAAACACCAATACTAAAAGCTTTAACACTGCAGTGATGTAGGACATGGAATCAGCATTTTGGCTGCAGGTATGACGTTAACTCTCCTTGCTCCTTCTTGAAAGCAGGGAGAATTTGATCTCTCCGAAGATAATGGACACATCCTAGAAGCATTTTCTAAAGCTTCTGTACTCCAGCCTCCCTGTACAGCTTTAAAAAGGGAAGTAACTAGTCCTACTCAGGATGAGACTTTTTCAAAAAGAGGCTGATATTAATCAAAAGATTGATTAAAGACAACAGAAAACAGTGACACACAATTTAAAAGTGCTGGATCAGAAGCCTGAACTGTATCTCTGGCAAAGTTAGTGTAACCTACTCATAAGAACAACAGCATCTGTTAAAGTTGTTTGTTTGTGGGGTTTGTGGCTTTTTTTTTTTAATTATTATTAATTTATTTGCGGTAATTATTGTCAGATTGCGTGAAAAATCCAGAAATACCATCAGTGAGCTGAATGTAGTGTCTGCATGCACTTTGTACTTTGTTTTTAAGGAAAGAACAGGCTATTGTTATTTTTGTAAGACTGCTCATCAGGTTGCTCTTTTAGCAGGCCAAAGACAACTTCTGAAGTTTTCAACAAGTTAGGGCATGCAGTAACAACAGTGCTGCAGACACATAACTTCATACAAATGCTCAGATTCCCTCTAAAGGGGAATCGTTCTGGTGACATGTTTGCTCACAGGTATTCCACAGACCTCACAGTGTTCTCTAGAGAAATATGTCTTTTAACTCTTCTGTTCTTCCTGTGCACCCTAGGCTCTTGCTGAAGTGAGACAAAATTTTTTTGCCTCATTCATACCAACATTTACTTATACAAACAAGGCAAAATGAATATAATCCAATCAAAGTTCTGGCTGAGCAAAAAGGGCAGGAGAGCACCCTATCTGAACTTCATCTTATTTACTCTGGCAGGGATTCCAGAGTAAGTTTTTTCCTCCAATAAAAGCAGAAAAGAAAGGGTAAAGAAAACAGCCCTATGAAAGGGCACAATTGTAAGTAAACAAAACTAAACCAACCTGCTTTTTGTGCTATACCATCTGCAAGACTATCAAAAGCATCATAAAGAATCCTGCTTTTCTAAGATGCCCCATGTTAGACACTGACAAGCAAATGACTGACCTACCCATCTAATTGCATGATCCTGATGCTACATGATTGGACAAGCTTGTTTTACTTACAGAAAACTCTCGTTTCTCACTGTTAGACTGAGAGAACTGCATGTCATACACACACCCACACATCCCTCCCACAGCAGGGCTCATACAATTATGGGATAAGCCCCCACAGCCTACTGCCAGCTCTTGCTCTCTCCCAACAGCTATTTACAGATCACTTCTAAAAGTGGATGTACTATATGCATTTGGAAAACCCAAGTTACACTCTCTGTATGGTCTGCAGTATTGATCACCAACCTCTCAGAACAGAGGGGAAACTGTAAATGACACAGGTCATGAAATGAGGTCCACAAATACTGGTTACCCAGGCAGTTCTTGCTTATGACAAACAGCAGTTTTTAATAAAGTACTTTCAAAGAAAATCTTAAAATATGTAGAATAAGAAAGCTGACACGTTACCTGAAAGTGATTCGTCAGTATGGTTTTGAGTGTCTTTGTCTTCTGGCTACAAAGCAGAAAACAAATATAAATCAAAATAAAACAATGTACTTGAACACTAGAATAGTTATTTGGCTAATTTGCAACTGGCAAGAGATTACTTACAAGTAGTTCAGGATTCTTTTAAAGTCAGACAAGGAATATATAAGGTTTTGAGGAATTTCTGACAATCTGCAGTCTTTTCAGACAGCATTTCCATGCTTTGGCTCACAGAACTACCCTGTTGGTTGTATTCACTGAACAATTGCATCTTTATTAATAATATGCTATAGGATCATATCTTTTGAATAATTTGCTCTTAATCCTCAACAGCTGTTCAACAATTTATATGCTTTGACTAAATATTTTTAAATGTTTTGTAATCAGAAAAAAACCAAGGACTTTGCCTGTTAAATGCAGTAGTGAGGGATTGTTTCATTGATCTAGGAAAAGTGGGGGAGCTTTTTTTACAAACTTCTTTACATGCCTAGGAAGCTTTTTTAGACAACATGTTGATTTGAACATTTCTGCTGGCTCAGATCTAACCCTCCTTCTGTTCCAAGTAAACCTCAGTGGTTTTTCGCTTACTAATTAAACATAATGAAATTCTTAGCAACATCAGACTGTAACACACGTTGTAACATTAAAATTCAACTACTTAGCAACCTCTAAAAACTGGAAGACAGCCCTTGATCCTAGAACTGCGGGAAACTGCAGCTCCCCTTATTTTAACTATGCGTGTGTGGAGCCAGATGAAATTGCTTTCCTCTGCTGAGGGTTTAAAGATGAAAGTAAAAGGGGATTTTCCCCTTAGATAGCTGCAGTAAAGTATTGTTGATTTTTTTGTATTGTGTCATTATTCCAAAACTATCACATGCAAACACAAGTCGTTATACGGGTAAAAATACAGTGTAATAAGATACTCTATTCCTACCTGCTACACCCTCTTTACTAAGAAATCCATTAAAAATAGAATATAGGCACTTCCAGTTCTTTTGGTGAATTTGCATATGTTCACAACCCAGTTGTAAAGTAGGTGAACTATCTTCAAAATATTTACAGACTTTGTTAAGAAAGGAAAAATTTGCATACTATTTTCAGCATTTCTTTATTCCTTGAAAACAGCAAGATCACACACGCAACATCAAAATGTCTGCTCTCTGATCAAGAGAGATCTCACACTGCACATGCCAATTGCAACAGGATAAATGTTGCCATTAGTTTACTTTTCCACTGGTTCCACAACAGCTTTGTCTGGACAGTGCTTTTTTAAACTTAAAGTTGGCCTTCATAGCAACACGTGAGCACTCAAAGTTTAAGAAAAACTAAATATAAAGATCCTGATTATAGCAATTGTCCTCACTCCCACAAATTCCTTAAAAAAGCAGAATATTATTACTGAGCCCTGAGGAGCAAACTCCATGAAGGATAACCCACTGAGAGAAAGACGAACTTCCCAGCACAGCTCAGCCTCCCCAGAGATCTACTTCAAAAGACACAAACAAGCAAATTATATTCAAACAAACAAAAAAAAACAAACCAAACCAACAAAAACAAACAAATAAAAAAACACACACACAAAAAAAAAAAGCAGATGCTGTTCACTTAGTTGCTATCCTGACCTTCAGTATTATTTCCTGGACTTGATGAACTCGTGAAAGTTCAAACTGTATTGTGAAAGCTGATACCTAAATGTCTTTATGTCATTATACACGTCTTGTGATAAAGAAAAAAACAAAAACAAGAGATGGCAGTATGGCAAAAGGTACAAAGTAAATCAGGGATACTTACCTGTGCCATACATCTGTTTTCAAAATTCATATTTTTACCGATCAGTCATTATCCACTTTTATCAAGACAGAAGCAGTCGGGTTTATTCAAGATAATTTTCTTGTAATGTAATTGCAATAAGACAGTGCAGTGTTACTGCCCATGAAACAAAGGCATTCTTAAGCCCACAGTGGACGGGCTATGGATCTAATCAAAGCCATAAACCTAAGCACAGTCTGAAGGTAAGCAGAAAGTTTTCCAGCTCTGTGGAACCATTAACACCCTGATACACTGAATTATCTTTGCTGTCAATAAATGCTCTCTTCTTGATGATGGGAATGAACCGTTACCTCCATCATCTGTGAAATGCATACCAAACCCATGTTTGTTTCTGATGAAATTCAGCTGGGACTCTGGCATAAGGAACTCCTTTTAATTCTTCATCTCGCTGGAAAATGCTCATTCATTTTTCTTCTCCAAGTTTTCTGCTCAACCCAAAGAGAATCAATTTGAAATTCAGCAAATAACGTTCACTTGAAATATGATAACCATGGAGCATGGGAGTCACTCAGCGTTGTCCATTCTGTGGCAATGTAAGATGTCACAGATAATGGAGAGTGTTTAAACTATGGGAAGAGCAGCGTCTCAAAATCAAAGCAAAACAGTCAAATGCCTCCCAAAGGGCAAAACCTAGGATTTCTTACTTCTTCACTTATTCTCTGCCCTGGCTCTATTTTCAACAGGAAAGAGGGACAGCATGCATGACAAAGCCTTAACTATTTGCTGTCTCTTCTTTAGATCATCTACACACTAATCAAAACCTATTTAAACTAAAAAGTTTATGTTAAGGATAAAATAACCTTTGTTTTTCTCCACAAAAGCTCACTTCATTGAACTCTTGGAAAGAGAACCTATTTCTGGTCTCTTTTACTGAGTAATTCTGTGCTCTCCAGATATAATCTGAAAATATATTTATTTGTTAAAATACTTAATTGACAGCGATAACTCATTTCACATTCAAGTATCATTTTTCTTACCTGTTGGATTAGGCCAGAATCTGATGTAAGGGTCTTGATGTTCACAGATGCAATTTCCAACGTAACTTGATCTGTTAGGTATTCCTCATCTAAGACAAAGAGTGTGAAACACTGGTCTCCCACTCAAATACAAGTTTAAATAGTAAGACTATAAAACATAAATTATAGGTGTCTAACATACAGTCTCCATATCATGATCAGGCACTGGGAATTGCTAGATTAAAAGACAAAAATATTAAATCAGAAGAGACTGTAATGATCATTCAGAGTATGACTGTGCGAAGAAATATAATCCTTGCAGAGATTAGTTATTAGAGTAGCAGCTGTCTCCTAAACAAACACCACACTACTTGTAAAGCAAGAGTCATGTTCTTCTTTCAGAAAGCTGACTACAGGATATTAACTGAACCAACACATCAAAGTAGGCTGAAGATACTGTCACAAGTCACTAGAGTTTTCATTTTGTTTTTCTCATCACACTTAGTGTGTGATAGTTGTTGAAATATATACCATATAAATAATTACTTTTTATTCTGCCCCTTTGTGAACTGGGCTCATCCTACCTACTTCTACTGCACAGGAATTTTCTGAAGCACTGAAATAGTACCTTTCAAAGTGTGTTTATCAAGTACCCTGATACTCCACTGTAAAGCACAGCATTCCCCACTACAGCACAGATTCTATTAACCTTTCAAGCATCACTTCAGCCCTCAAAATGGGATAGAAGGGATACATAAACCCTTTGTGAACCTTGTGCAAATGGAAAAATTTCACTCCGCTTGATTAATAAGGTCCTCCTCATCAAACCATTTGCATCATTCCCCTGCGTCAGATGCTGACCAACCATTAACACAAGCTTAAAAGAGGTTATGTTCTACATGTTGTTACACAAATGAATGCTCCGTAGTGGTGGCTGCCTTTTAGTGCTGGTACATTTCCATTTGCTGTTTGCCTAGTGGTGAGATCTCATTAAAGAACATCTATTATCTTTACAGATCATCAGATAACAGAAAGAAGACATATTTCCTTATCTCGCTCAATAAATTTATCCGAATCAAAAAACTCATCCTTACACTTGCAAGAAAAAAAAAACCAAAATCATTATTTTCTTTTTCTGGATTTATAAGACTGTTGAAGCTTACACCCAAATAGTATTTCACTCCTAGCAGGGTCAGGGGTGAAATCCTTACAATGTTTAGTAAGGATTATTGTTATTCTTTATTACTGTAGATCCACAAACAAAGACAAAAAAAACCAAAATGAAACAAAAAAAGTCTGTCTGAAAATGAAGAGTATGGACATCAAATTTGTAGAAACAGTCCATGTGGAATTTGCTCAATATTTGAGTGCAGGTAGAATTATAATCAAATCACAATACGCATTAAGACTACCTCTGCAAGATAAAAAGTTCCCACAACTCCCCTTTATTTCATAATCAGTAGAGGGTGTCAAGAACTTTAATAAGTTATGGAACCAAAGTGGCCAATTAATTAATTTAGCTATAAAAGCAACAAACAGCCACTCTCACCGATGTACTGTCTATTCAAACATTACATCTGAAGCAAACATAATTGTGTGTTACGCAGAATCAGACCTGCACATCTGTTACACCTTTTATCTCAAAGGTTCGTATTTCTAAGCCTGTATTTTTATAGAAATAGCAATGAAAAGTCATTCTCAGAAAAAAAAAAAAAATCGAAATAATGGAAATTAATGGAATATTAAGAGGTATTTGTATCACTTTCAACTACGAAGGGGGAATGTCAAGCTATATTTTTATATTAGTACTTACATCTTCTTACACTTAGCAAGAGGAAGCTGAAACTAAAACAAAATATAAACTGATTTCACTTCCTTTCATGCTGACGTTTCTACTTCCGCCTTAACTTTCCTTTTAAAATTAAATGCATTTAAAACATGCAATTTCAGATTTGAACCAACTTTGACAAATTTAAAATTTAGGAATTATCTAATTAATTTTAAGGAGACCCTAATGTCGTGGGTGAAATAAAAAACAGGACATGGAAAAGAATGCTACAGTGTAATTGCTTTAGTGCCAATAAACAATTTTGAAGGACCAAACCACCTGCCTGCAAATAAAGAAAAAGTAGTTTATGATTTCAAATAGTCTTCATCCTCTTATACTTCCCTATTGGGCAGCACTTCTGAAAAGATTATTATTTCCTCTGCTTGGCTTCTTGAAGTCCCCAGAATAACCTCCCACCTTTCTCTAAACCCAGTGGTACTGCTCACACTCCCCAACAGAAGTTTCCATTGTCTGTGACTGTCCCCTTGCAGACCTGCTGTGCAACACAGGACAGAGAACCCACTACCTGCAGAGGGCTTCTCAACTGAGCCCCTGCCCACACATTCCCTGGACAATGCCCAGTGGTGAAGCCTGGGATGACAAAAAAGAAAAAAACACCCCACATATCGAGGAAACCATACAGTTGATATTCACACTGTGTAATCCATGTATTTTACTTCAGTGCAATACAGATCCTGCACTCCCTCTCTGCATTTTCAGTGAGGAGAGGCAACAACCCCTGAAGAGTTGACCTAATAGTAGGGTCCCAAGTAGATGGCATTGACACCTGCTGAAGGTAAAAGACAGCATGAAGAGTTCATTGGTTATAAGGCTGAGCATGCAATCAGAAGCAGAAGACCTGAATGGTATTTCTTGATTATATTGCTGCCAACCTGAAGGCACTAGTAATCTCTTCAAAGCCACCTTCTAACATTATGATGCCTCTACCATCTGTTGCCTGAACACTGTTCTTTGATGGTACCACTGTATTTTCCTTCTAGCCTGAGAACCCAAATCTTCTGATGATAGTTATAGATTGGCTTTTAGATCAAAACTAAACTTTGGAAGGAAATTTCAAAAGTTAGATATACAAACCAAACTGACCTTAAAAATACAGAAGAGGATATTACATTGAAAACACACATCTAGGAAAAAGTATGAGTATTTCAATCTTTGGATAACACCACTGGGTTTATTCCATCTAACAACACATATCCATGACACCTGAATAGACAGAATTTACAATACTTACCTTTAGGCACTCCTGTGTCTTGGACAGGATATTTTTCAGTCTGTCACAAAAACGCAAGAAACACAGATACCTGTTATTTGAGTGTAATTGTGCTGGAGAAAGAGTATATAAAATTGTGTAATTATAGTTGCATCACTTAAGATGCTACTAGTTGATCTGTTCCCCATCAGATACAGTAACACTCTTCTTACCTGGTAACTGAGATGCTACTAGCAATTCTGATTACCACATGCAAAAGTAACAGAGATTGCTACAGTATTTTTAAAGTTATTACTTACTAGTGAAATAACTGAGATTGGGAAAGAAATTTTGCACTTAAGTAGCAAGATAATCTCGAAAAGGTAATGCATACCAGGAGGAACAGAGATGATTTAAAATGTTCTTTTGGCAGATAGGAGCTTTTGATAAAATATTACTGTACTGAAAAAAAAAAATATTTGCCCCTTCTTTTCTAAACTTAAATAGCCAACTATGATGCAATAGAAAATTATTATTACTAAGTCTAAGGACATAGCTACTGATTTCTGGGCATGTTATAACTGAAATCTACCTCTTTCCCTATGACCCTCAACCTTATGCAAAAGTAGGTGTGGCTTTTAAAAAAGCTCCTAACCAAGCAAAGTGATTAATAGATCTTAGTTTATTGGTGAGGGTGTGTGTTAAAGAAACTTCACATCTCAGACATAACTTCTCCTCACCTTTAAAAAAAAAATCCCCTTGGCAAAATACAGTATCTAATTTAGTCAGTCCACAAAAACAAACACAAAGTCTATATTCATAAAATAAACTAACGCATTTCAATCTGTTTACATAACTACGTTTGACAAGTGTCTTCTCTGGGATACATGGCACTGTCAATTTTCCCCCAGAATAAATAATCCACAGCAACACTAAAAAAAAAACCCAACAAACAAACACAACAAACAAAATAACCCAATCAAAACCAAAATAACCCCACATTTAAAACACTTTCAGATTACTTCTACCCCAGCAGATATACTCCTACCTCAGCATAAGGCTGGAATGCTCAATATCCTAAGACACTTGTCCTAAACGATGTTCCTCTGCCAGTAAGCACTAGAGGGCTCTGTTTGGTCCCTCCCTAAGTTAACCCGTGCCTGCCAAAGGCACTGCTCTTTGCTACTACCTTTCCACGACTTCGACTCATCTGGCACAGGAAGGAATAACATCTTAGTACAATTGAAATTATAGGCCCTAGGTGGGTTTTCTTATCTCTCCAAACTATATAGATAGAAGAATGTCAGCACCAATTTTTCTCGGTTCTTGGGGTTTTTTTAATTAAAAAGCTGGCACTATCATAGCCTCTGGAGGCCTATCCCATGGACAGCTCCGCTGACACCATCCAATTCTGCTGATGCACTGATTGGTATTTTTATTTACACTTTACCTGCACAAGGTTAGTAAATTAAAATTTGTTTATGCAATCATACTGATAAGCAAAATCCTTATTTAGAGTTAGCATCCTTTAAAGTTTTTACCTCAATTCTGCAGTACATAACCATAGAGAGCTATAATGATTTGAACTGTATTATTAGACCAGAAATACATACCATTGTTAAGGAAAGAGTGCTTGGATCTGTATCCTCCACTGGCTCTTTTGCTGCATGATCTGCTGGAATAAGAAAGCTTTATCACTACGTAATCATCAAAGTATTTCTGTCTGCCAATTCATATTTTGCTTCTCTGTCTGACCAAGATAAAGCACAACTATGCAGCCATTACACGTGTTATGTCATATTACACTTCCACAAGAAAACATGACAAACTGGAAAATGTCAGAGCTACTAGCACATAGATGAGAAACTACATGCAACAACGAAACCCAACTCTAAGCTAACAAAAGATAGACTTTTACAAAAATTATTTACACATTTCCAAGAAATGTCTTCTGTTGATAAGCATCAAAGTTGCCAAAAATTGAAAAGCATTTTAAATAATGTAGTAAGATCTTCATTTCATTTTTGTCACTCTCACTCAAAGTCCTTATACTTACTACAAGTACACATGAAAAGTTTTCAGCTGCAAGCAGTAAGAGCTGATTGGAATCAATATTTGGTGATTACCTTCTCCCAAATATAAAAAAATGATGCATTTAGAACACAGTCCAAAAAATTAACTACAAAATGCACAGTATAAACACTGAGCCCCAAAATACCGCAGAAGTTACATAGACATTATTCAAACCAACTCAAATTTAGCATAATTGTTTATTTTGGGACCCACTCCTACAAATCTACTCAACACAACAGATCAAGCTAAAGTGTAGAACAATGCAAGACAGTCCGACACACTGAAAATAAAAAAGGTGGCAGCAGTGGGACACACTGAATGCTTTGAAAAGGCAGGGGACTATGAAATTTCAGATGAACTTCGTTTACACTGCAGTTCAGGAAGCCATATGCAGAAGAAGAAAAAAAAAAAATCAAAACCCCATATTTTTGTCACACATGCCCCTTTTGGTAAATATGAAATCCCTGCTCCAGAAACATGGTATTAACAGAATGATCAGGAAAAAGCCTGCCCTGATAGCAAGAGTCAGCACAAACTGAAGCACATAAGCTTCCCAACTCAAATGCAGAGAGGATGAGAGTCACTGGGATATAAGAATAATACAATAGTACAATAAGCTGTCATAAGACAGTGCACAAAAGTAGGGCCAAAAATGGAGGTTCCTTGTGGGAACTGTAGTGGAAAGCTGCAGAGGAACTGGAAAGTGAGCTGGGGCAAAGAGAAGCCCACGCTGCAAAGGAAAGCTGAAAAACAAGGAGGCATCAACAACCAAAGACTCTAGGGAAAAAGGCCAACACAGGCATCCCTAGTCTCCCTGTTTTTCCATTCAAACCCAATGGCAAAGCATGCAACCAATGTAAGAGGAGCTCTGAGGTAGATGAAAGCAGACCCCACAGAATGTCCATCAACCTTGCTGGCTATGTAGCTACAGTAAGGACTTCATCCCCTATCCTGTGTTACATTTCCAAAATACGACCAAGGTACATTATGGCACTGGTAACTTATTTTCTGTGATCCACAGGGAAGCACTGAAAAAATGGGAGAAGCTCTGAGAATACTGGCATTTGAAACAAGGACTCGACAAACTCCAGGGTGTCTCTATAAGAGGTGATGGGGTACCGTGTGGTACCTTTGACTCCTGCTTTCTATGTTCACTCAGAAACACACTCACATGATTCTATGACTCTGCAGCTTTCTTGCTTAATATCCATCCTGAAAAAATTTTAAAACTGCGTTTCTTTCCGTATACCTCAATTTCTTCCCTTTTTTTCCAGTTCTTCATGATGAACAATGACTTCCATGGTTCTTAGGCTGCAGAGTACAACCAAGTCCCAACATTTTCTGTAAGTCGTACGTATGTTTATGAATATTTGTACCTAAGATTAAAGACTCAATAAACTGGACTGCAGATGATTCACCGTGGTCTTTTTGGCCACTGATAGTAGGCAGATAATCTGAAAAGCAGACCTAATATTTAATTGTGAATAACGCAACTAAAATGCCATGTCCCCTCTCTCTTTCCCACATATATCTCCCACAACATTCTGCAACTCATGTCATACAGCTGGACACAAGTGCACAAAGCAGCAGGGAGGGAAGTTCTCTGTTTATCTCAAATGTAAACCATCCACAGTTTTGCATGCTGAAAGGCCAACAGGAAATGAGGGTATCATCTGACTGACTATTCAGTGCATACTGTCTGATTTCACAGTTACTTTCACAGACAGCTTCATAACATCACCTGGGATCCCTCAAAAAAATCACTGTCACCATACACCCCACTGACAGCACACAGCCACTGGCCTACATTTACTTCCCCACACTTCTACAGGGAACCACAAGTGAGTTGACTCAGATGGACATAAATCAGCACATGCAAATTGTCTCGGACAGTCATAAGTCAGGTTCGATGGTTGCTTCCAAGGTTCATTTCTGCCTGCACGCTGCTGCACCTGCACACTGCCCAGCAGCTGCTACAGCTCTGCCTGGGCCCATCCAGTACAACCAGTCTGCACGAAGAGCAGCCAACTTGTACCAGTGCCCATCATTGCTCTCTGTGCAACGTTGGAACTCCAGTGGGGATGCAGTGCCGTACACTTACCAGCACGAACAGTTTGTCAATTCTGTATCTGCTTTTCATTTTTGCACTGGAAGGAATTCCAAAGGTGAGTGGTACAGACCTCGGCATTTTGACCTTTAAGCAAGAGGGGATTCACAAAGCACTATGTAGCACAGATGGAATTCCCCCGTTACAATTTCTTCCTTGCAACACAGCCTTGACACCATCATCAGTGAGTGAAGCATGTAAGGTGGACCATAGTTACGTAGTTCAACCATGCACATAATGAGACCCCTTTCACACCAAGGCTGGGCACACACATTAATAGTTCAACTTAGTGCAACTTAAACAAAATTATCACCCTAATACTAATGCTGTGAATAAAGACGAACCCTGTAACTCAAATCAATAATGGTTCTTTGACTAGAGGCATCTGAATTTTAGATTTTAGTAAGAGGAGGAAATATGGCAAATTGTATTAGCATAATCAGCTCCCCAAAAAGTCTGAGTCCATCAGCACTTGTGCAGTTTTGTTTACTGCTAACTACTCAAAATTTTGTCCCTGTCTGAGCAGATAAGTAGGGAAAAACTGTGATGCTAGCACACCCCAGATGAGGTACTCAAAAGTCATTTGCACCATTAGCTTTGTAAGTTAAAGCGTGCGGACTTCCTAACCGCTCAAACTCTGGGATTCTAAGAAAATGTCTTTTTAAAAATGTCTTTTTAGCGTGCTGTAAACCACCGCAAACTAACTCACACGCTAAACACTGGAGCAGGCTTGACAAGACAAGTTGCACTAAATCACATCAGCGGGGCACATGATAAATTATTACCACGCTTAATTAGCGTGTGCGGAGGGGGAAGGGAGCAACCAGCAAAACCATTTCATCCCGGCCGGGGCTACGCTCCTCACCCGGCTCCCCTGAGCCGCGTCCCAGAGCCACCCCAGCCCGGGGGTGGTCGCCGAGGGCCGCGCCCCGCACAGCGCCCGTCCCGCACCCGTGGGGACCCCGGGAGCACCCCCCGCCCGCCCGGCTCCCCGCGGCGGGTCCTCACCTGGGGGCAGCGGGTCCTGCGGAGCAGCCATGGAGGGGCGGCGGCGGCGGGTCCCGGTGCGAGGAAGGCGCTGGGCCCGCCGACGTGCCCGGAACAGCCGTCCCACCGCGCCGCCCCTTTCCTGCGCCGCCCCGCCGCAGGTAGGGCGCTCCCGGGAGCCACAGGTGGAGGGAGGGAAAAGAGGGCAGGTCCCACCCCTCGGCGCCCGCCGGAGCGTCAGCTGGGAGCGTTTCCCAGCGGGAAACACCACGCTCCGGCGGATACGTCGAGTTAGCTCCTCCGGGCTCTACTGTGTGAAAACGCCGTGTTTTCCTAACACCACACACAGCGGGGGGGCTGCATATGGGACCCCTCAAGTAATGCTAGTTTGGACCTAATGTAAGTCACTTCGACAGCATAAAATCAAGTGCTCTCTCTCCCGCTCTTGGGGGTAATAAGGCGCTCAGATCTCTGCCTTCAGGCAGAGAAATGCGATCTGCATTAAGGTTCGAGGGCACCTGCAGGTGGCTCAGCGTGCGCGGACAGAGTCTACCAACGCGAGTATGGCAAAGCAACAGTCATAAACTGCACTGGTTTCTCACAGATATTTAAAATTCGTCCTCTTGTGCTACAGTCGCTTCAAATACCACGACGATGTTAAACTTTTGGGTGTAATTGCTTTGGGACTCCACTGTCATCTCCGGCAAATTCTCTCACTTAAGGTTTCAGTATAAAAGTAATGCAGGTTTCTTAAAGGGGGTCTGTGCATGAAATCACTTTCTAAATGAGAAATATTATGTATTGCTATTTATGGTACCATATAAGCAAAAGAAGCCAGCATAACTGAATATACCATTAGAAAGATGACATTTGAGAGTTAGCCACCTGGCTCCCTTATTAACAAGGTAACTTTACAGACAGATTCTATTCTGTTACACCGGGAGAGCTCCAGTTCAGCCGACTGGCTTACACTGGCATAACCAAAAGTCCATAAAGCATTAAAAAAATGTTTTCCAATGGTTCTGTTGTTGAATTTCAGAATTCTTGTAAAAGAATAAGTAGTTTGGAGGAGAGCTCTTACCTCTGAATCATCCGACCAGTGAAAGTACAGACATGGCATTTAGGAGATTCAGAACATTACCTTTCTTTCATCTGAGATAAATGGGGCCTTCACCATTGGGTTACACACGCAAACATGTACATATATATTTACATATTTTAACCTACAACGTACAGGTAACAAATCACTAAGAATTCTGCAATTCGTGGTGTGTAAAAAATGAAGGATTTTTTTAGGCATATCATTGGAGTCTGGCTGTTCAAGGTATCGGTTGACTCTCATTGCTTCCATATTTATATTTAAACTCATTCTCAAAGAACAGAGGCATTTCTTAGTTTAAAAGGGTAACATCAAGTCTAATTAAAAATAAAATTGCTGATTCTGTGGGTTTCTCTACATTTCCTTAGAGGCACAATGGTTTCAGTGATGGATAATCAGGTTGAGAGCAGAAAAAGCTTATTCTTACCTACACAAAACTGCACGCACACTATAGTAACAGTTGGAGTCTCTTCTATAACTGTGAGGAATGACAAACCCACAGTACAGCTAAAGTTTTTTTAGATTTTAAACCTAACAAATTTATGCTTCAATAAAATGAATGCCATATCTTCCCTGAAGACCTACAGGTATGCATTGCCTCTGTGTGCTGTTCAAAAACTACTGGTCTTTACCTCAGAAACAAACATAGTGACTGCAAAAACGTTGGATACATATATGTACAAGCTATATAAAAATTTATCCATTAATTTCCTTCAAAATATCCCAAGTGTACTATTTTTACATAGGTATCTGTAAACTACAGAAGGCTATAAAACGTTGGTGTTGGGGGCTAAGTCAGGTTTTACCACCAGCATGGCATTTACTCTTCTGATAACTTACAACCTGAAATCTTCCTACATTAGGATTAAAAAATTATTTCAGTAAACAGTAACAAAATAATTTTGGTGGAATAACACTTGTGCCACAGCCAAAACTGGTTAATTCTGCTAAAAATCATGTATTTTAAAAAGTGCATCTATAAATGATATTGGCTTTTCAATTTGAAACAGATTCATGAAGAACTCTTTAAAATAATGAAAATTAATAATAGAAATGAATAGTCTAGATAATATTACTGCCTCAAAACCTAGGTTAGTCATCATAATTTAACATTTTTTTCCTAGTACTGAAGGAGGAGCCTGCAATTACTTATAAATAGAGCACTGTCAACAGTACAGATTATTTTGGTTGTTGCATGCCTGTTCTTGTATCACTCTTTAATAAGTGTTATAGAAATCTTTGTTTGTTACTTAGCTAACTGACCTGTCCAGAAAGCTGGGAATTATTTTGGCAAAACTAAATACAACGGTATCATAAAAGCTGAGTCCAGAATAAGATAACTTTAGGTAACAGCATTCTCTAAAATGCTGGATTAACTTTCTCATCAAATTTCTATACCTAAGTACAATCTATCTCTTATCTTGCTGTAGCCCTTTAAACTACTAAACTAAGTATTACTAATCATAATGGGAAGAGTTCAGGATTTTGTAAATTTTCACTCAAATACAGAATTAATAATTTCAACAGTTTTTACAAATCAAGGCTACACAGATCTCTTCTCACTCCTTTCCTGGCCCCATCAAAAAAAACCTAGTCACCTTTGATGAGGAAAGAGGCTTTTCTCAAAGATCTACAAACTATCTGGTAATATATAGCTGGATAGTTTATTGTTTGAAATAGCAATTAACCCAGAGTCTCAAGGGGTTTCCCACCTTCTGTACACAAGACTGCAGACAAAACCATGGACAATATATTCGTCTTCTGGAAAATATTATTGCCATCTCCCCCCCCCTCAAAAAACCAAAGCAACCAAAACAAAAAAAACCCAAACAAACACAACAACAAAAACTCAACAAAAAAATCAACCATAAACAACCACAAACAAACCAAAAACTCCAAAACTGTTTTCCCAACTGATACTCTGTGGCTTTACCCCATGGAAACAAAGAGCTTTTGTTCCAGATCACAAATGCCACTATAATTCAGTGGAACAGTCACCTTCTCACCACTCGGCAACAAGGGTTGCCAATAGACGCAGTAACCATGGGCCTGTCAGAAACTGCATGGCAACCTTGTTTATTCTTTCTCATCTGTTTGCTTTCTACGTTTCAGATATCTTCATTTAAGGAAGTTCATATTGAGTAAAATACTTCTATGTCAACATAAACTCTTCACCCCTGATGTGTTTCAGTAGATTTAGGAAAAACCTCCCTGCATTTTCTCTCCCAGGTGTCCTGCAGATAGCTTTCAGCTGTCAGCACCTTCAGAGAATTGCTAGAACAGTTCTTGAAAATTTTGAGACTGTTTTGGAGTAGGAATAATAAACCAGCAGCTAGAAAGTTAAAGCTACTTTCTTTGCCAATAATTATACTGGTCTGCTCTCTTACAGTTCTTTTACAGGAACGTCACGATTTTGACATTTATTTGACAGAAGCAGCATTATATGGAGAAAATATAAGAAATGACGCACACCAAGACCATCTTATGTAAGCCTGTGGATAATTTGTTTGCCTGACAGGACTGCATGATATGGGAATGTTCCCACCACTCCAGGAGCTGTGCTGTGTCCAAATCAAACAGACACCACAGAAACAGTAAAACCTTCTCTAGATTGACGTTTTGAAACTGAGCCTAATACGATCAATTTCAGGCTGCAGCTTATCTCTCTGCAGGGACACTATCATGGTCCCCCTGCCTGGCTGCTTGTTTCCACCAGTGTACAATTTAGTTGAGATCTATACCTCGTGGTCAGATTTGTTGACAGATAAGTACATATACAGAAAGTGCTAGTGCGCAAATCTTAGGCGGTTTTGTAAACAAGATTATGTATGTTCATCTGCTACCACTATATTCAGAAGTTTGACAGAGCTGGTAGACTTATTTCTTTGTTAGCATTCCTTCTTAAAAAATTATAGGTACAGGAATGACACTAAGACTCCATACATTACTTCAACCCTTCATTCAGAGAGTGCTGTTACACACTACACAATGCAGTTTCTTAGCATCCAACTGTAACACCCACACATGAAACATGGAAATGACAGTACAGGTTTATAGCTAAGATTTGTAGTTAGTTTTTCACCAACTACAAAAACTTTCTAAAAAAAAAAAAAAGGTACTCCCTCCTTGTAGTTTGCTCTTCTTTATTTTTCAATGCATTCTACCTTTCCTTCCCTTTTCCTCATAGTCACTGTGAAGATATTGCTGTATGCAGTTTTCTTATTAAAAATTTACCTTTTTTTCCACCATACTGAATGTGACATATTGTTTAGCCATTTACAGGCCACCCTCCTGCCATAACCCTAGACATCCATGGGTACTTCTCAAAAGTTATTTGTACCAGTTGCCTCAGACTTGAACATATGTTGTGGTTTTAAGGCAGACATCAGTAGGTGGGAACAGGACTCAATGAAGCATGACTTGCAAGGGAACATATCGGGCCTAATGACAGGGGGACAGAACAGGGTTAAGACTGTACAAATTCTTCAGTTTTAGAAGGCCTGACAGACCGCAGAACTCAAGTGCCCTGCAACTTGTCTGCTTTCTGTACTTACATCAGGTGGCTTACCGAAAGTTCTTACCCACAGCTGTGCCTTGCTGTATCATTAAATCTAGACTACCACAAGATGTTCCATTGCTCAACAGGCACTGCCCTCCCACTGCTGCTGTTTGCCAGACTTAAACAGAAGTTTGTGACATATTGATTCCTCTGGTTTACTCTCCTAAGTTTAGGAAGGACTCACTCAAATGTTAATTTGGAAAAATAAATAAAGGCAAAAGTTTCAAGGGCAAAAATAAAAATCCACGTTTCAGATTACTGAAATCTAGTTTATGAACTTGACAAAGCAGCTGGGATTTACCAAGCTTCTCCTAACATGAAATGTGACACCATTCTCCTTTGCCTTGTATGTTCACTTAAATTAGTCCATAATAATCTCTAAGATCCATTTTTACACAGTTGATGACTGCAGATTATTACTATTTCTATCTACAACCAGAGGGCATAAACTCAATTCTGGCAAATAAGACCTGGCTAAAAAGCACCAGTGGACCTGATAGTAGCAGGACTTGATCAGTTTCAAGTCCCACTGTGTCCTCTCTGCAGGCCAGAGGCAAGTTTGGTAATTACAGATTTGCTACATACGCTAAAAGGCTGTCTGTCACTCTCTGGTGCACCCAGATCTTTGCCCACTTAAGGGAACAGCATTGTGATGAGGAAGAGGTGACTCTGATGTGCATTATTTAATTCTTATTTATGAATACAGAATAAAGTTTTTAGTTCCCGTGTTTGAACCTTTCTTTGCTTGCACATGGAAAGAAAATGTTAGAGCTTGCAAATCGAACTGTCAGCATTTTTAAAAGGAATGCATATTATGAAGTCAGAGGAGATATTTGTTCTTATGCCAACAACATTAAAAAATTAAATATATAGGCCATACTCTTCATGACCCCAGTAAGCTGTAAACTATGATTATCTCTCTCCCCTGTAAAGGTTTTTTCTCAGTCCCTGCTAAAATATCACAACATCATGACGAATTTCTTTAAAAGAAAGACACTAAGTAGATACTCAGAGCTTTGTAATATGCTGTTAGGTTTTGACTGCAATTGGAAGACTGTTTCTTCTGCAGCTATTTCCTGAAACTGATTTCACAAAGAAATCCTACATTAGGATTTTTATGTTTGGAGTGTTTTCTTACACATTTTTATTCCACTACCAAAGTAGCATTCTTAGATTTAAATCAACACTAAAACATAAAATAAGACTGAAAATACCCTAGAGTTAAGAAAACTGTGTTCAGCTACATCCAGTTCTGGTATAGCAGATAATACTTATGTATACAAGAAACAATTTCTTTTCCTCTTAAAAGAAGTCCTTATACATTTTTACAGCAAATTCCTTATCTTTCTAATACGGCAGTACAAAACTAAACCACTACTGACTTCTGATACAAGCACTTCAGAGGTGAAGAAATAAAGTTCCTCCTGTAACTAACATAAAGTGTTCTGAACTGACAACTAAGAGAACAGTATGACTTTAAAAATACGATACTTTACATCTAACCTGTATAGTCCTTTAGGCAGCCCAAGTGTGTGACAGTGCACGTGCTTGATTCTTCCAAGGTTTGGGGGCTTTTTAAAATACTCATCATAGAAACTTTGTTCCAGTATCACAGGTACAAAAGGCAAACTAATACAATGAATTCACCTTAATCTGCTGAACAGAAACAGTTTCTTTGTGAGAAGAACAAACCACTTGTGATAAAGTATGGAGTACTGATATTGAGAGCAAACTATGGCAATGTAAACATTAGCATTAGCTGTTCTGCCATTTCTTCTCAAACATCTAGCAAATGTATTGGTCCATTGATGCTGAAAGTAGGAATAGGTTCTCATTTAGTCGTTTCCACATGATAGATGTACTGCCTGTACTCCAGAGAGGCAAGAAAGGAGCAATTACATCATCTCTCTGGAACCAGACTATCAAACTACTACCTACTTTATTTTATGCTCTCTGTAATTCCTAGACACCATTTCTTCAAGCCATTTTCAGCAATGCAAAAATCTGTGACATAGTGGCACTTAAGGACAAAGATAATGCAAAACTAATCTGAATTAATTTATAAGTAAATAACAATGGTCAATCTAAAATCTTTTAAGCTCTCTGAAATAGTTACCCCAGCCTTAAAGCTTAAAGCTCATCTCCACATTAAAGTAAAGCAGTATTCTCTAACTGAAAGGCTGTAAGAGAGCCTCAGTTGGCATCTGACCTGAAAACAAAATCCTAATTCCAGCAACCCTGCACATTAAACTCAGTGCAACACTTATGTTTTTCCACAGGAAAATCACTTTTTTCAGTTCTGGAAATAATTTACATGTAAACTTTGAACTGTCAGGAGCAACAGCTTGGTTCTGAGCTGTTTGGGCTTAAAAAAAAAAAAATCAAAAGGAACTGGAGAGAAGCCACAGTACATCTTAAGTCAGATTCAATAGCTATTAGTGAAGCACAGGTAGACAAATTCAGTTGATGTCATACTGGAACTTTCAACCTTTTAAGTGTCAAACTGTCTCCCTATGGGGTCAGTAAAAAATTGATAGTTCATAAAATAAAATTAGGTGTAGCTAAAGTGATCTAACAGCAAGTAGCCACTGCAAGGGGTGGTCCTACCTTGTCTTCTTCCCACCAGGATATGTACCCTGGCCTTTTCCACTGGATTGGGTTGAGGAATGAATCGGACATACAGTGAGTCAGTTTAGTTGGCTGCTCTGGCAGAAAATCATCCCAAGCGGGGAAAAAAAAACCAAACATTTTCCTAAGGAGCTGAATGGATTCAACATGCAACTTCAGGACTGCTAGCTCAGACACATGGGGTAGGGAAAGAGAGGGAAACAGGAGTGCCTCTTTGCACAAAGCTCAGTATTTCATTATGTTAGCTCTACTGAAACTATGTTTGAAAGCATCTCCTGCCTCTCTGGTAAGCTTCAACTTGCTACACAGGAGCCTGTGCCTCCACTAGAAAAAAAACAATAGGATGGGGAGTAGAGGGTACCAAAAAACCAAAACCAGAACCAATAACAACAGTAAAACAAAACAAAAACAAAACAGTGGAGGGACTCTGGAGCTTCTTCATTGGTTTCCAGCCTTGCTCTCATAGGGAACAGGTGAGAGAACCAGACAAAGCAAAGCCCTATTCCCTATCTTGCTTCTTGCTTCTAAAAATAAAAAATTAGGTGTGCCCATCCCCATCTAAAAAGCTTCTCATTAACTTAGCCATGCAGAGGGAAATGAGCAGTTTAATGTTAAAGAAAAAAAGCCTCTGAGCGCCCAACACAGCCACCGCAAGGGCACTTCCCAGCAGCAGGGAGGTGGGAAGTCTCCGGAAGTACTTTGAGTCTCAGTTGGACACCCAGCTTAAGGCTGGATGTGGGCACCACTAATGCCACAAACCCAACAGGGGGGCAGGGGAACCGTGGCCTTGCTCAAATTACCCCTGTAGCGCTGGGATAGCACAGCCCCAGCCGGCTGGGTTGGACTGGGATGGACTGGGCCAGACTGGTTTATACAGGTCTGGACCGGATTGTTCAGAGTTGGACTGCGACTAACTCGGTTTAGGGGGATTGACTAGGTTATACTTGGTTTGTTCAGCCTGGAGAAGGCTGAGGGGAGACCTCATCACAGTCTTCAACATCCTCACGAGGGGCAGGTACTGATCTCTTCACTCTCACAACCAGTGACAGGACTCAAAACAAGGCTGAGTTGGGGAAGGTTTAGGTTAGATATCAGTAAAAAGTTTTTCACCCAGAGGGTGGTTGGGCACTGGAACAGGCTCCCCAGGAAAGTGGTCACAGCACCAAGCCTGGCAGATTTCAAGAACCATTTGGACAATGTTCTCAGACCCACGGTGTGGCTCTTGGGACTCTCCTGTGCAGGGCCAGGAGCTGGACTCCAATGACCCTTCTGGGTCCCTTTGAACTCAGCGGATTTCGTGATTTTACGATAATTGGCCAAAGTGGTTAAGACTGGTCTGGACTGGGATGTACTTGCCTAGACTCAGTTTACATTGGGTTAGACTAGAATGAGCTGGGAGATAGCGGGATGCACTGGGATTCAGTGGGACAGACTGGTTTGCACCACTCGCCTCCGCCTCTGCCGCCGCCGCCGCCGCCCCCGCCCCTCTCGCACCTTCCCTCACGCGGCCCTTCCCGCCACGGCGCGCACGCGCCCAGCCGCGCGGCCGCCGCTTGTTTTGGAGGCGCGCGTGGTCCTCTCCGATTGGGCGGTGCCGCCGCCGCGCGCCGTGCCCGGCCCCGCCCCGCGATCGGAACTACAGCTCCCGGCGTGCCGCGCGGCGCGGCCGGGGCAGCGGCGGGCGCTGGGGAGGGGGAGCGGGCGGCGGTGCCGGCGCTGCGCGAGAGGAGCCCCGGCGGGCTGCGGTGAGCGCGGCGCCCCCGCCCGACGGGCCCCGCCGCCCGCAGGAGCGGCCGCGCCGGCAGGAGGAGACGCTGCTGCCACCGCCGCCGACCCGCGCCGCGTCCCTCTCCTTCCTGTGCCGGCGGCGGGGCGGGCGCTGCCCCCTTCGGTAGCAGCCGCGGCGGCAGCAGCATGAGCGGCGGCGGCGCCGGGCGGAGCGCGGCGGCGGGGGCACGGCTGGCGGCGCGGCTGCTGGCGCTGCTCGGCTGCGTCCTGACAGCGGAGGCCCAGGTGGGGACCGGCGGCGGGCGGGACGGGAGGGAGCGAGGGCAGAGCGTGGCCGGGCAGGGATGCGCGCTGGCCGTAGGCAGCGGGGCGTACCCCCCCGAGAGGCAGGAGAGCACAGGTTGGAGGTGAGGTCACTTCGGGGGGTCG
Source organism: Empidonax traillii (assembly GCF_003031625.1). Lineage (NCBI taxonomy): Eukaryota > Metazoa > Chordata > Aves > Passeriformes > Tyrannidae > Empidonax > Empidonax traillii. The sequence continues at coordinate 175,160 of NW_020955900.1, read as the reverse complement.
TGGGGGCAGCTGTGGGCCGTGTCTTGTGCAACCACCCCGTGGAGAAGTCGAGTATCTCTCGCTGAAGTCTGTAGCGCACGTCCTTCCCTTTCGATCCCCTGCGGCCGGCATCCAGCCTGGGGCCGGTGCCTCCGGTCTCCGGGGAGAAGTTGGTTGACGTGGGAAGCACAGATAGCACCAGTCAGTGGGATGTTGTGTCGAGGAGCTCCGGGTGGGATCGTGCCATTGGCTTCAGGCAGAAACTTGGGTGTCCTGATGAAGTCCATGAGAAACCATATGTTCGAATGGTGATGCCAGTGCCCGGACTTGGCTTGTGCTTAGGTCGTGTCTGTCTGCTCACGTTACAGAGAAGGAGGAGAACCTCCTTCTTTCTGTAAGCTGCCTTCACAGCTTCAGAAGGGCAAGTGTCTGCACTTGCTATGATTTATCTGCTGCATGACTGTGACTGAAATGAAAAACTGGTATCAAGTGGGAAAGGCTTTTAGCTTGCCCAAAAACATCAGAGTGAGTTTAGAGAGGAATACGATGTCCACGTGGAACAAAGTTTGTCCTCTGAATTGCCCTTTTTCTTGTGGTAAGTTGAAGTTGTTTCAGGTTTAAAAACCCATTACTTTAGCAGCTATTTTAGTGTAACTAAATATTAATGAATTGGAGTTCTCAAAGAAGCTGTTAATAAACTGGCATGGTTTTCTTGTGATGTTTGGCAGAGAGACTGGTTGTTGCTACTTCATAAAATTGTCAGCATATTGTATTCAGAGTTTGACTTGCGCAGGAAAAAGATAAGCTAGCCATTAGTTCTTGAAGTCATGTTACCTAAAGCTTTTCTCACATTCTGCAGCTATGGCAAAGTATAACATTTAAGAAACAAAACAAGGTGTCCCAGGTGGTCTTCTAATTGTTGAAGCAATTAAAGGAAAACAACCTGTCCACACTAATAAGGTTGTTTGTGTGAATAGACTGCTTCTTAATATATGCATTTATTCAGGTTTCTCTTAATGCTGAAGTGCTGAATGCATTTCTCTTTCCAGATTTCATAGGGAGAAATTGATTCAGGTTGGACATTGGCTTTTTCTTCTGAAAGGTTGATTTGTCTTGGAGAGAATAAGAAGTTTTACATCTCTGGTATAGCTCTGATACTTGTTCAAGAACTAAACTAGGTTTGACAATACCTGGAAATACTTTGATAAGCATATTGGAAATGTAAAAAAAAAGAAATAGCAGCTACTCAATGTCAGGTGGCTTCTTGAACACAAATTATCGCAGGCTAATGATTTTAGAGTTTATTGTAGAGTTCAAAGTAATTAAAAGATGACAAGAAATCTTGGTAATTGTCCACTGTGATAAAAGTTGCGATAGCTTACAGTACAGTTGGGTCTATGTGAACCAAGTTAACTAGTTCAGTTCGGTTTAAAAAAGGCAAAGTACCAATTGTGTGACTAACAAAGTAGATCTTGCAAGGTGTGATTTTAACTGTGTAGTACACCGTTCTTATTTTGATGTCTCCAGCTGGAGAAAAGAATTCACCGGAAGATCCAGGTGTTGACAAAAACAAAACCATTTTCTGCGTATTCTTAGAGTGCTCCATCTCACACAAGTGAGAGCACAGAAGACAATACATGGACCAGTACAGAAACCCTTTCATTGGGGTACTTAAAGGCTGTGTTGCTGTTATATTACTGTGCTATCAACTGACTCCACTGCTGTGCAGTATTGGTGCTTCGTATGTGCTGTCAAACTATTTAATAAATTGTGGTTCGGTACAGATATAGCATAGTTTAATTTTAGAGCATGGTTTTCAAGGAAACATTGATTTTGCTATTTTATGTATAAAAGGAGCTAACTGTTCCAGTTTTGAAGAAGTTGTGAGAAAAAAATGGAGAATTTAGTTTGCTTGCTCTTGTTACTCTGAATTAATTTTTCTCTTCATAATTCCTTAGGCCAGTTCTAGTTTTTGCGGAGGGTTCCTTTCTTAAACTTAATTGATCTAAATAAACTGTACTTCTTTTTTAGAGACATTCTTTGGGTTGAGATCTTAGGTGAATAAAAAGGCTGCAGCTTTTTATTTTTTTCCATGGGTATTTGACACTAGTTTAACTGCTACATGTTTATCTGGGACATTTTTCCCCTGAAAAAGCATTTTCTGTTTTGCATAGATGGTAACGTTATTTTTGTAAGCTGGTCATGAGCTGGTCATCAAAATAGTTTCCTACTCTTTATTTTCTGAGTCCAAAGAAAGTTTCTCATATCATCCTATCTATGCAGTTCAGTATTATTTGAGTAAAATGTTGAGAGTTACCTTTTTGCCTTTATATATTGTAATAAAATGTTCTGCTGTTTGTTTTGTGGTGTGGTGTTTCATGTAAAGGCCATAGCTTTACAGGTTTCTGCCTGTGTGCAATCAATAAGAAAATTGGTAATTTTTAATGAAATCATGATAGATTAAAATGCATGGGGTTTTTATTTCTGTAAGTATCAATAATAACAAGTTTTGTCTTCCGACTTTGAAGTTGGCAGTCATGTGGGCTGTGAACATTCTTGGCTTTGTGAAAAACCTGTAATTGCACATTGGCTCTTTCATAGTTGTTTGCCCATGTTTGAAGTTAGATAACACTAACAAGGCAAGAATAATGGCATGGAAACTTTTGGGTAAAGTAACTTTCCTTAAGTTAGTTTTACTTCATTGGCATATCACTGTACAGGATTGTGACAGCCTATTTAGGGCCTCAGGAAAGGTAGGATCTACATAAGGTGAATTTTCCACTTCCGTGCTTTATTGCCATACCCTCACCTCTTTATTCTCATAGAGGGTAGGGGGAGATCCATTTTCCAGACCTCCTTTAGACTTCATAACAAACCAGAAGCCTACAGTTTGGTTTTTAGTGGCTCTTTTACATCAAGCTTGGTTATGTAAGGGTATCTGTTCTGTAAAGTGCTGGAGTGATTTATCATGCATAAAACAGATTAGATGATTTCATAATCTCATCTATGTGAAATCAGTGGAAGAAAGGAAAAAAGCCACAAAATGTTTGTCTCCTTTTACACATAACCTTTTAATAGTCAAAAGTTCTTCTATTCCCATGCAAGATACAAGATGTGTGGGCGTTTCTGTATTAAATGCTTTCTAGGCCATCATAGATGTCATTCAATTTCCTGTCTGACTGAAGAATAGCAGCAGTAGACAGCAATGTTTGGTTTCATCCTATTATAAGTGGTTTAATGCCTTTAAACTCACATTTGAAAGGCTTTTCAAACACGTTTGTAGTAGTTTAAGAAGCTGTGCTTAGGAGCAGTTGATTTAGATTTGTTGAAATACACCATACAAGTGTTCTTAGAATCACACTTTTCAGTGTTTTCACCTTTCAGTAAGACGCTCTCAAAGTCTCAGCAAAAGTGCTGCTGTAGCCTAGTCTTCAAAGTTGGTTTGGCCTGTCGTCTGCTGCATGCACGCTTCTGCCTTGCCCTTGTGTGTTGGCAGCAGCACTTCTGCACTCGTGTGTGCTGCTTTTCGTACAGGTGGTCTTAACCTAGAGCAGTACCTTGAACCAGCTAGCACAAGGAGAGGGATGAGACTTGGAAAGTTCAGACTAAGTTTCACGATAGATTTATAGCATTACAATTTGTGTCCCTGCACCTGGTTTTCCGAGGATTTGTTTGTAGAATTTAACTGTGAAGTTACAAATTTCTTGGGCGCAAAAGTACCTATGCCCCTTTTCCTCATGCCTCTAAAGAAACTAGATGGAGTGTTCTTACACTTTGAGAAGTATAAAAATGAAAGTGTGTGACTGTAGGGGGTTTTTTAGGCAATTCAACTCATGAGTATTTTGTAAGAGAATACTTGATATGCAACTCTGCAAATATACCACGTGTAAATGGTTTGGAAAGTCCTGTTCATTCTACAGAAAGTTATATATGCTGAAACTGCCAACAAATTTTAGGGCTGCAGTTATTAATCTGGCTAATGCTGATTCAGCATTGCATTTGGAAGTGGACTTAAGCTCAAAAAAGTGTTAAGATCTTATTTTCTGACTGTGTAAGGTATAGTGTAGAGCATTTTAATGATAAGAAATAAAATATTTGCCATGGAACTACATTTCACTAGTATTTCTTTCAACTGCCATATTTTTTCTCTTTAGAGGATTTTTCTGTAGTTAATATTCTATTTCTATATTAAATATTTTTTATGTATTGTTTCAACAGCTCACGGGAGTCCTAGATGATTGTTTGTGTGACATAGAAAGCATTGATGACTTCAATACTTTCAAGATCTTCCCCAAAATACAGAAACTGCAAGAACGTGATTACTTCAGATATTACAAGGTACAATTATAATGGTATTTTCCTGAACATTTTAAATAAAATGTAGAAAATTTAGGAAGGATTATATATAAAATCAACTTGCTTATGTTAAGCTGTCTATAAGAAACCCACAGCTCTTTAATTTGGTTGTAGCAGGTTTTCAGTCCCTGACAGTTATGTTGGTAATAAGTCTTGTTTGCTTTGTTAATCCTGGAGTCAGTGACAGCAAATCATGACTGCTTTCATTCAACTGATAAGTGGTAATTTTAAAGGTAGTGCCTTTGTACTGCTGCATCTAGAAAAGGATCATATATTAGCAACTTTCTGACAGCATGCAGTACTTGTCTTCTAAGAAATGTGTGTAATTTGAAATGGAAATATTGCTATGATTTCCTTATAAATTGCTGTCTTAGTTCTGATTTTAGTGTTTGCTGTCTAGAGAACCGTTATTCTTTTGAAAAGTAGGTGAAACTATTCCATTTTCAAGTAGTATGTAATATCACTTTTTTATTACTTTAAACGTGTTTTTTTCCTCTGTATTAGAATCTGATGTGCAAAAGAAGATTGGAAGCCTGATAGTTCTCTTTTCAGATATGCTTAACTTGAAAGTGAGGTTGTATTTTGACTGAGCTAATCAGATGGTTGCCTGTGCCAGGAAAATGGAGGTTACAGTCCTCTAGGGCAGACCATCCTGCCCCTTCCCTGCTTTTAGCTCTTGGTTAGGCAAATGCCTCTCTTTAACCTGGTAGATTTTTAGTTTGGATGTTTGGTTTTGTCATTTGGTAGGTGGTTTTGTTGGGGTTTTTTTGTTGGATTTGTTGTGTTTTGGTTTTTTTCTTCTCCTCAGGGTGTAGCAAGTTGTCTAGCTGGTCTGGAATCACACAAGTAATAACGTTGTGCAACTTTGGTACTAATACATGACATAGTAGTGGTAATTAGATTGTCCAGAGGCAACAGAAAGATATAAAACAAAGTACTCGAAGAGGAGCAACAGGTTTCATACAACAGTAATTTCATCCTGCAAATCTAGACCTAATCTTCATTTCAACAGCAGTTCTGCAGTTCATTCTCTAATGGTGTGTTACAATCCTGCCTCGTCTTTTATACTGATCTTCCTAATAGATTGGCAGTTACAAGGACCAGTGTGCGGTCCACCCATCATCACACTTCCCTTAATCCTTCCAGTTGGGACAGGGAAGAGATTGTGTTTAACAGACCAACTGCGCAATTAAGTCAGAATGAGCAACAGTTTTTTTGATATCCCTGCACAGAATCGTGGAAGTGCTATTTAGCACATAAATGGATGTGGAAATTGTGGAGGTAGGCAATGACCATCTAGATCTGCTACAGCATAGGGGAAATATACTTGTTCTGGAGTGAAAACACTCCTATCCTGAAGTAATTGAATTTGTAGTAGGAATTTGGGTTGTGAATTTTTGTAACTACAGTCACAGTAGTATTCCTATGGTGTTGCTAGTTCAACAGCCATAAAAAAAACCTTAATGTATAATACTGAATGGATGAGGTAGTTTTTATTTAAAGGCCAGATAAAACTTTCTTTATAAACTCTTTCAGAACTTGTGCTAGGTGGTTTCTAGAAGGTAGAATACTTCTCAATGAAAGAAAGGAATAAAAATTTTTGTCTCTTTACTTTTATACATTAAAACACACAAAATATGGGAGCCTCATGATAAAGAATCTATCTTTTAATCTGTGAAAACTACTGACTAATACTCTAAATTATAATAATGAAATCCAGTACTTCAGACCTTGAAGAAAGTTGAAGGATGTTCTGTGTAGTCAGTGCATGATTGGTATTGATTAAAGAACAATTGGTTTGTGTGCGTGCTGGGTTTTAGTGCTCTTCAGCCATTCTGGAACTAGTATATCTTGGTTTGCATGTTTTCTTTCTGAACTAATCTGCGGTTTATACAGCAGTGTTCTTCTATTTACGATGTTCCTCTGTGTAAAAGCAGTGACTGCCTACTTACTTCTGTCTTTCTCAGTGTGTAAGCATTTTTCACTGTGAGAATTTACTTTGAAGATGGGTGTAATCTAGCTGGTCTTTTTTTCTGATAGAAATCGGTGGGAGGGGAAAGTTTTATGTAATAGGTCTTACTGTGGAATGCAAAACTATTTTGTACTTTATTTAAAAAAAAAAAAGGTGAGTGAACAAGTAAAAAAAATCATTTCACGTTATTTTTTTTCCCTAGGGATGGTGGTTTTGGATTGAATAGTGGAAATGGGGGGAAGCAATCTAAAATCTCTGCTTTTATTGTGTCTGTGCTAGCATGGTTTGAATTGTAACTAAAAGATATTTGTCATCACTCCTAAGAAGTTGTACCATCTGCTGAATGTCTTGTTAGGGTTGTTTTGACTGAGGAATCTCTATAACATTTTAAAATAATAACCTGTTTTCATTGCTTAAAATCCAAAATCATCTAAGCACATATTTGAATTAGTAAACTTCAGTGGCGAGAGATTTAATTAGTGGTTTAATATGCAATGTGTTTGTGTTCATTCACTGAAGACCATTATCATTAACAATTGCACTGCAGCAAGCTTCAGCTTATGTACTCACAGAAAGAGTAATTAAAAGAAACTAACAGACCGACCAAACCCCCACAGACTCAAAGTACTACATAAAGCTCTTTTACCTTGTATCCTCTCCTGTAATTCAAAGGATTTCTTGATACTGAGATCTCTTTCTTCTACAGTTGCCTTATGTAAGCATTGGCTATGAACTTTTGTTTTCATACTTTTAGGTCAACCTGAAGAGACCGTGCCCATTTTGGGCTGATGATGGCCATTGTTCTATCAAAGACTGTCATGTAGAGCCTTGTCCTGAGGTATGGATCAAATAATATATAATAGGAAAAGGTTTTTTGGCTAGAAGTTTGCTTATTTCTGCTGATTAGTACTATAGTAGCAATATTTACTGAAGAGAACTTAAATTTAAGTAAAAATGACAAAATCTTTTGCCATTCCAAAAGTAGAAATACAACCAAAGTATTTTAAGGTTGTAGTTATTTTATGAACAAAGTGGCTAACTTCAAGAATAAGTCTCTTCTAAGCTCTAGCACTTTTTAGGATGCAACATGTTGAGAAAGTAAAGTTAATTATTTTTTAAAAAAGTTTGCTTTGACCTCTATAGTGATGATGCTTAATTTGTAGATTTTAATCAAGCATAAACATTTTTATGAACAGTGTAAAAACTGTGATTTATTTTTTGGTTTTAGAGCAAAATACCTGTTGGAATTAAGGCTGGGAGCTCTAATAAAGTAAGTACTCATTTATTTTTTAAGTTCTTTCTGACTTTTTTTTTTTTTTAAATCTTAACATTACAATAGCTGAGTGACTTTTTAGTACAAACCTTCAGTGTCGGCATACTGATGAAACAGTGAAGATAACTGATGAGTTCCTGTATGTGGCTTTACCTTTTTACCTTTATGTATAATAGTGTTTCTGATGTAGCTGGTACTGTCATGTCTTTCTGGGTCTGTCATAGTTTGAGAGCTGGTGCAAACTGAACCAGAGAATGGCCAGGGACAGCAGTACATGGCCACAGAATGCTTGATGCAAAATTATTTTTTCGTTTCTGAGTAAAGGCCACCTTCTGTAAAGCAATAGGCTAAGATGCACAGATGCTGTAGCAGTGCAGTCTTTTTTAAGAATTGTGTGTAATCATAATCTCTAATTAAAAGAACCCAAACAATTACATTCAGCTTTGCTATATCTAATTTTCAGAAGATTTTTTTTTCCCCAGAGATTATTTGGTCATTAGTTTAAAGATAGTTTAGGCCAAAGTGGTCAGTTCAAGCTCAAGTAGTCAGTCTGTGCTGTTGGCTTTTACTTGCTTTTCTCCAAGCCATCCTTCCTAGATCACCAAGTGATCTTAGCAAAGCCAAAAAAATAAAGAGGGTATATATGCCTAGGAAAAGAGGTCAGAGTAGAAAGACAAATAACTCTCACCCACACCCAAATCCCAAACACAGTGCCCAAGAATAAGATTTTAGCAGTTGATAGGATAATGGTGCCCAAATGAGAGATCTTCCTGTTGGGTGCCTCAGCCGTCTTGTAGACTCATGTCCTGATTAACTATCCTGTCTCCACCCTTCGCAGTGCTTTCTGCCTCCCTGGGCAGTCTGAGTGTAGTTCACCATATCATAAATGACATTAGGTTTAGGCTTCATGCAAGGAAACATTATCAAAGATAGCTGAGAGGAATACTTCATTATGAATTATAACTTCTGTGTCCTGCTGTCTTGAGCAGTGCAGGCAAGTCTGCTCGAGCTTTAGCTCAAGAGGAAGTCTTGTCTCCCGTTCATACATATCTTGTTAACTCAGTCTGATGTAAATGCTGCCTCTTTATTTAAAGGTTCCTGGTAATCAAAGAAGAAACATCTTTCGCACTGGCATGACTTAAATGTCAGTCATTCACCATTTCGGCACAAGCAGCAGTAGTTGTTCTGGAAAGTTGACACTGTTTCAGAGCTGAAGATCAGGTGTTTTAGCTGGATACTCTGTTGCCAGTTCTCTTTGTCATTGATTCTTTTCTCTCCCGAGCTTGATTATAGAGAAACTGACTCCTGGAATACCATAATGCCTCCTAAAGAGGCACTGTAAAACTTTAAAGACTGGTTTAGAAAGGATTCTTCTAATAGGCATTTGAGCTTCATGATGGATTAATCTTGAGAGCCTTAAGTAAGTTGTTAATTAGTAGCCAAAGATTATGCTGTTCTTTAGATACTTCACATGAGCATATCAAATTGGACTTGAGAAGTGAAAAATCAAGAGGCTTTGCTTTCACCACAGTAAAGAAACTGGGATAGCTTCTTTGGGAAGCTGTCACTTGCTGGTGTGTTTGCTACAGTGGTTTCCTTTAAGTTGCCTTGTAGGTTGCTGCAACCACCTACAGTACTGAACGCTGGGGGATTCTGCACCTTTAATCTGCAGTGGAAGTCAGTAATGTGCTGCTTTTCTGTCGGAGAAGCAAATATTTCTGCAGGAAAATGGTCATCAGAACTGACATAAGTCTTATCTACACCATTTTCTTACTTTTTATGGTTCAGTTAAAAAATCTTTATTGGAGCCAATTAGAAATTGACAATCTCATTTAATATCCTTTTTGAGGAAATATCAGATTCGTCTTATTATGAGTGTTTTGTTTCAAGGACCATGCAAGTACTGGGCTATTAGCATGTGCTAATTTCCCATTTGGGAAAGTTTTGTGTCTTGTTGCTTATCCATAAGGTATTGGGTTAAAAAAAAAAGGTGTTTTTTCTTTGGGGACATACATGTCCACTTTGCCTCTTTCATCCTGATAACGTCTGCCTTGGAAAGATGAAAACAACCAAAGGCGTGTTTGTAATAGTGAGAGTTATAACCTCTTGAGTAGATATACTTGGGGTAGAATTCTGTGGAGTGGTTTTCTGTGGTTGCTGTGCAGTTTCCCATTGCCTTTCTCTTCTAACATAGAGGAGCTTGTAAACTCGCTTTATTTAGGCTTTTGTGGGGGATTTTTTTTGTTTGTTTGCTGAGCAATAAAGAGAACGGTTCTTTGGAAAGCTCATCTAGCAGCAAAAAGTTAGGTTACACGTGCACAGCTTCTCCATAGGAGTGCAGTTAGCAATGAAGGATCTCTTTTTAATTCTGCACACCAACATTAGCTCTTTGAAATAGTGCGTGAGGGGCACAGAGTAATTTCCCCTTCTTTAGTCCTGTTTCATTTGAGGGGTAAACATATATTTTGGGGCTACACGTTAAAGAGCCATCATGACAGCTGCTGTATAAATCTTTGAAGCAAGGGGCAGGATGCAGTAACTTGAGGTTTCAACATTTAACTTAGTAATTTACTTCCTGCCCTTCTCTTTTCTGTTGTGTTTTTTTGTTTGTTTGTTTTTTCCCCAGAAACTGCTCTTGGGAGATCCTGCTTGGCAGGAACAGATCCTTTGTCCTGATCTTGTCAGGGATCACAGAGCACTGATAGCTATTGCTGTTAAACACTGGAGAATAGGGAAGGCTGGAAACATGTTTTGAGACTTGAATGCTCATTGTATTTGAAACCTTAAATTTAGGAGTATAATCTTGGCAGTAACCTTTTTTCACTTCAGGGTAGGGATTGGTTTGCAGCTCTAGACATGCAGAATGTTTACTTCAGCATCTCAGTATGTTATTTCATCAGCAGTATCTGTTTCAGTCTAGGTCAGATCCATTCCTTGTTCAGATTTTTCCATTTAACATCCATATGATGCTGAAGAATGAGGTCCCATGTCTGTCAAAGCCAGGAAAATTGAGTGAAAAGTTCCTTCTAAATATTTGTTATGGTCAAGGGCCCTAACAAGGTTTGAGTTATTTGAGGTTTTTTTAATCTCCTTCACTTCTTTGGTTTTCAGTACGTTCTGCTGTTGTCTCTTAGTTCTGGCAAATGCATTTTATAAAGCACGTAATCTTGCTTACCCATATGAACAGTTTTAATTAAATCCTTTCTTTTTTTGAGAAGTATTGGGGGAGTACTTTGACTCTGGCATCTTGACCACAAGTCTGTCTTCAGAAATGGATTATTCTTACTTTTAAAAATCATCATTTATTATCCAAAAATACAAAAAAATGGAAATTGAGTTTAAATTTTGAGAGAGCACTGTTGCGACCTTTTATGTTTCAGAGCTTTTTGAGCTTTAAACTGACAGACTGAAATTCCCTGCTAACATAACCATATTTTTGTAGAGTAGTGGAATTTAGTAATTAATTCTTCAAGTGTTCTCCTTAGTGTTCCACAAGTAAATCTATTTTAGTGGGTTACTTTTGTAGAATCAAATTTCAGCTTAAAAACTTAAATTCTGTCTTTAAAATACACAAAATTTGAGTTCAGCTGGAAAAGCCTCTCTTCTAAGCAAGCCAATGAATTGGATTAAATGAAACATGAGGGTAAAATAGCCAAAACTGGTAAATATACCTACTGAAATGATAAATAAGATATGGTTATACTTGCAATATACAAGGTGTGACATTTATTGCCTTTCAAGGTCCTTTTATGAGACTGAATAACTATCTGAAACATTCCATTTAGGATGTTTCATAAGATAAAAATTCAATTTAAAGAAAAGGCAAAACAAAATTTTGACATCTTTAGCTAAAATTTTTTTAGTAGTTAAATACAGAGTGAAATCAGCCTGATGAAATTAAGTGAAGAAAAAAACAGAAGTAAGAAATGTTTCAGAATTACTTGCTGCTTCTAGAATCTGAGGATTTTTTCTGATACCAGGCAATTCACTGCTAAACTTAAAAATAATTTTCACAACACCTGTTCTTAGAGTATTTTAAGTAATTAATTTACATATTAAATATGACCTCTCTTACAGTATTCAAAAGCGGCAAACAATTCCAAAGAATTTGAAGACTGTGAGCAAGCTAACAAACTGGGAGCAGTTAACAGTACCTTAAGGTATGGTGTGATTTACATTAACAGTACAAAAATAGTAAGGAACATTTTATTTTGTCTGTCTGGTTTGGGCAATGTGCTGGTTTTTGTTCTTCATTCTTTCCATAACCCACTAGAAAGGAAATGTGAAATGATGCAAGAACATCTAAAAGTAAAGGTGTTAAGTAGACTTCTTTTAATTTTTGTTTAAGTACACTTTGATATTATTTAAAAGAGAATCAAGAGTCAGAGGAAACTTGCAAATAACCCCACCTTTTTTCTACTCTTTGTTCTTGACTACTGTGCTGGATTAAGAGATTTTGTCCTGCTCTGTCCCGCTGTTACACTGATGTGCCTGTTTGTGGTCATTCAGTGAACCAGATCAGAGAGCTTCTGAATTACTTTTGTTGTTGGCAAAGTTATTTTTAGCTTGGATCAATTCCCTGATCTTGCTTATTGCGTGGCACTGTCAAGGTTGGGTGGCAGGAATTCTGCAGAATGGTGTTGCCCCTGGGTACAAAGGTGTGAGGAACAGCATTTAGAAAACCCAGCATTCTACTAGATTACCCACCTTTGAAAAATAAAAACAGAAAAATGAATTCCTAACTGTTGATGTAGAGATGTGGTGTCTTTGGCCACAAGTTCCAGCAGTTCTACCTGATAGAGATGTTGAAACTTTCTTGTTCCATGAAAAACCAACTGCTTCTGCCTGGTGTGTGGTGTTTTAAACCAAACTGGGAAGAGCCTTTATCCAAGGTTTTTTAAGGGAAATAAGAAACTATTAACGCTGTTCCTCTGCCTAGGAGTACCTCATCCTCATGGTTTTGGATTATTTTCTTTTATCGGTTGTGTTTCTTGTAATAATCAAGTCTTGCCTGCTAGTAATTACCAGAGGATTTCCTCACTTAATGCCAAGTATAAAGTCTCCTATTGTCATTTGGCAGAGGGTTAGAAATGTATCTTCTTGTAGAATTGCCTCTGTTTGTAAAATTGAGCTAGTACTGATTCAATCAAATCAAATTCACTTCAGCCTGGAGCAGAGTTCCCAGCCTTAACTTTGCTTACATTTTGCTGTCGGTAGTGTGGCATCAGTAGTTCTGTGCCGCACACAGGCATAGAATTAAGCTTTTGGCACTGTTTGTATTTCATAGTATGGGAACTTCAACACTTTTCTCTCTGGTACAGTGCACTTCTGAAAATGCTAGAGTGAGTGGAATACCATTATTATTTAAATGGCTTAAGACAAGTCATATTCCTAGAGTAATTTATCTTGGAAGGGGAGTATAGACATCCAGTCTCCCAGCAAAAAGCGAGGCTAACTATTGTAGGTTTCATTGAAAGTATAGGTTATGAAAATAGGATTTCTGCTAAGTTTGTACTTCTAAAAGTGTTAAAAATGAATGCTATAAATGCCTTTTACCAAGCTCTAACCAAAGGAAGAGGAACCCCTGCACAGTTCATTCAAATAATGATGGTGAAATCTTTGTGTCAACGATGACTTTCAAAAGTATTGCGGTCGATGCCTGCGAGAATTCTCCAGTTTCAGATACAGTAACTCAGAATTCAATTCTGAGCTAACTGCTGCATGTGGATTGTATTTCTTTCAGTAGCTCTTACTGATGTTGTTAATTTAAAAGTTTTAAATGAAGTGTATTTTTCTCCCCTCAGTAACCAAAGTAAGGAGGCTTTCATTGACTGGGCAAGATACGATGATTCACAGGATCATTTTTGTGAACTTGATGGTAAAATGTTTAAGTTTTTTCAGTGTTTATTTTATTTATTGTCTCTTATAAAAAAACCCACAAAAGATCGTATTTTCTCTGCAAATCACTTTTAAAAGGTTTTCATTTTGTCCTAAGTGGAAATGTGACAGTTCATATCATAAATGCAAAGTACAAATTTTTGCAATTTTACAAGAAGAATTTTGTAGCCTACACAGTGCACATTCATTGTTACCTCTTGTTAGTATGGTGAACAGGAAATTTTTATGGAAGTAATAAAGGAGGTAAATGGGGGGAGTGTCAGCATGTATATTTTATTAAAAACTTCTTTCAAAAAATTGCATCTAGCACAAATATTGGACAAATTACTTGCAGCTGATTCAGTTTCTTACTACTGCATTATTTTTGTTGCTATTTTACTGTCTATGCTTGGACTGAGTTTTTTCTTCTTCCAGCCTTGCTGTTTCCAAATGATCTCTGCAGCCTTATTTGTAAGGACTTTCTTATTGTTAAAACATTAGGATACTAGATTATGTCTTCCCTCTGCTCTGCCTATGTGAGTCTTTTTATTTGCTTGTAATGTTCAAAGCTCAAAGGAATGTTTTTCAGATAAGCATGAGAATTGCCAAGTTCAGAAGTGACTTCTTAAGTCCTTTTTAATAAACACATTAGAAAGCTTTCTATGCTAGGAATATTTAGGGCATAGTGCTAGATGTTTTCATTTACCTCCTGGCTTATGTTTGGTGTCACCTGAGAAAGTAGCAGCTGCAGTGGACTTACCAATTGCAGTTCTCTTTCAGCACTTCTGCTGTGTCTGATCTGTAAACCTTTTCTATATAGGCTGTTTCTGCAGTAGCTGGTGAGCATTACTTCAGATCTGACCTGTTATGTGCAATAAGCTGCTGTTGTCTCTACTATCTTCAAGTTGTCTAAGTACATTTTTTTAAGAGTACTCAGCTGGGAAAGGCATAGCTCAGGAGAACTTAATTTAGAAGTAATACTAACTTAATTAGTTCCTGATTTTAATGCCATCTCTCATGCCCTGCTGAAGGAGGAAGTACTTTCTCCAGCTATGTTCTTCCAATGCTTTTTTTTTTTCCTTTTTTTTTTTTTTTTTCACTGGCTCTGGTGTGCATCTTTGTGTTGTACTTAAACAGCGGGAAAGTTGACATCTCCCTGCCATTTCCCACATTGTGATGAACTGGCTTATCATGTGAGTTTGTGAGTTGAAGCAGGGAGAGTGAGAGAGAATAACCACTGGAAGTGATGGGGAGAAAGTAGAAACTTTTACTCTCCTCCTCTCTTCCAGGTGGTGTAAGAGCTCTTAATTAATGCAACTGTAGCACAGAACCACATAATCAGTTTTGCTTTTTACTATCTTTTTGTGGGGGATTAATGATAAACTAGATAGGGGAATTGATCTAGCTGAAAAATACTTAGTCAGCTCTCCATCTTTCTGTTGCATGGCTCCACAGTGCACGTATACTCAGTAGTATGTGGATAACAAGAAGAAAAAGTGGAGACCTGAAGTGACCAGGAAGCATAGGAACTGCTTAGGTTAGCCACACTGTCGAATAAGTAAATACAGCTGTGATTTGACTTTCTTTCACCTGGCACTCATTGTGTTGTTGTGCGTCTCTTCTCTTTGTTTTTGCTACTGCTGCCGAAGTGATGCTTAAGTGCTCATGCAGAATCATCTCCTTTTGTTTAGAGCAGGTTTGCTCTCTGTTTCTGTGGCTTTTTTTTTTTTAATATCTGAGGAAATATTATGTGGCACTTCTTGGCCTATTCCTGTGAATAAGCCAGGACTGAACTATTGGCTTGTCTTGTATGTGGGGTCTGTTTAAGCATGAATTGCTTTTGACCTAGAATTTCAAAGAGGGGAGAATTCTTCCTGCTTTTTACTGATTGTAGCTCAAAACTTAAGTTTCTATTTCTACAGAGTTTTTAAGCAGTTTGACAATTTTCTTTGGATAAATTGCCTGAATTTCTAGTGAACTTCAGAGATGAGGGTATAATTTGTTGAAATGCTGCTTAAATAATGTGCTTCTTGCTGCAACCAACAGACTGTTCTGAAATATGCTGCAAGTTTGTTAGTTAAGCAAAGTGATTCAGATTTTTTTGCCAGTATACCAAAGGTATTTGAAGAAATAATGGATTTAGCTAATAAATATACAATATGAACAACTACAAGATGTACTACTTTGACCCTGTCTTTATTAAGAATCCCGTTTGCAGTGTATCCATTTCTAAAAAGCAACCCTCTCAACCAAATACTGCCAGACAAATAAACCTTGAATCTGAAGCCCATTTAAAACAAAACACTGTTTATATCTTAGCATAAGGTGAGAGAACACATTGCGTGTCAGGTGCTTATGGTGGACTTGGAGAAGCCACATAGATGATGATCAGACACTGTAGAAAATAGGAACAAATAGGAGACTTTGGAATAAATCCTATACTTTTGAGCTTTGTATTTAGCCTGTATATTGGTCTATATTTATGTACAAGGCATTTATAATCCAACTGGAAGATTGAATAGTATTATATGAGACCTCTTATTTGTATTTAGTTCTGTGTGACTGTTTAAATTAAATCTTCTTTAATTGATCAGTTAGCATACGTAACAAAAGTTTTCCTATTTAGATGAGAGATCTCCAGACGCACAGTACGTGGATTTGCTGCTGAACCCAGAACGTTACACTGGATACAAGGGGCCTTCTGCTTGGAGAGTATGGAACAGCATCTATGAAGAAAACTGCTTTAAGTAATTGGGGAAGAGGAAGCCTGTTTCTTATAATTGTACCTCAGTTTAGCTTAAAACTGATCTTTATGTTTTCTAACTTATTTTCTAGGCCTCGATCTGTCTATCGTCCTTTAAATCCACTGGCACCTAGTAGGGGTGGGTCTTGCCTGTTTTGTTTTCTAATGCGTTTCTTTTAACATAGTGACTATTCCAGTGATGAAAATAGCAATCTTCAGTCTGTAGGTGTGCTTTCTGCTTTTTTTTAATTTCTTCTGTAGAAGTAGCTGTACATTTTCAATATTTAGAGTAAGGCTTGTGGTACTTGATTATATACATGCCTAATCTTATGCATATGAATGGGCTTATTAATGTCAGGGGAGCTGATGTGGAAACCGTAGTATAAGTCTCAAAGCTGTTTAGTGATACATTGATTTTCCAATTTGGATGCACTTGTGTATTCTTACCTTGTTTCTTTTTTCCTAAAGCACTTAATTTAATCACCTTAGCACATACTTACTTTAGTGTAACGGAGCTGTCAATTTTTCATCCATAGTATGTAATGTGTTACAAGTGTACAAATAATTGCATTATTTGAAGGAGGAGTGGACACTTAGGCTTAATTATCTGCAAGAATGTTTAAGAAAAATATGCTAATGACTTGGAGTTTAGGTTTTCAAATTTAGATGAAAGCTATAACCTGGTGTTCCAAATAAATCAGCTTTCCCTCTGACAGTGTCTCATTTCACTTAAAAGTTACTATTAGCCAATAGACTGAGTTAAAAAAAAAGCACCATCCATTAGAAAATCAATTTCTCAGTATTTATAACACTAAAAGCTGATACATTGCTGATATGCACAAATAAAAATAATTGCAAGAACAGTTTAATGCAGAGATCAGAATTTCAGAAAGAAACACTGGTCAGACTGTTGAACAATGCAGACTGAAGAAAATTACTTCCTAACCATCTTTCTGAACCTAAAACATAGCTTTCAAGAATATGTAAATCAGCTGCTACTAAGTTTTTAAATTACATGGTCTTGAGGAGGAAGAATGGAAGTATGGAAAGTAGCCTATTTTTTTGTAGATTAAATAAGATTTCTTGTGCTTTTTCAGTGATTATAGTAAAGTCTGTTGTTCATTACTGTTTTGCTGTGGAAATTATCTTTTTAATACTTATGGATTTTTTTTTCCCCCCTAAGGAGGAGATGATGGTAAGTCATATTGTTTTGCTTGACCTGCAGAAATGAAGTAAGCATTAGTGAGTTTTGGACTTGTGATTTGTTCACTTTATGGTTATTGAAGTGGAGAGCAGGAAAGTTTTGTTTTTATGCAGATTATTGATCAGAAAATATTTTTATTAGATCATTCTTTCATTTGGAGTATTGGGAAGGAGAGGATAAGAGCAAAACACAGTCCTATTGTTGATTCTTATCCTTATAACAGAATATGTGTTTGTGGTAGTGTTATCAGCTTCTCCAGAACCCCATTGATACTGATGTCAGATCCCTTCAAAGAAAAGGGACAGTTTTTTGTATACTTTCTTGAATGTCCTTGATTTGGGGAAGATGAGAAGAGAGTGGGAGGAAAGCATTTGGTCTGTCTGCAGTGACAGACTAAGATTTTTCAGTCAACTGAAAGCTCTTGGGCAAAAAGATCTAAGTCTAAAGGAAGCCTTCAGACTTTATCAGCCAAGGTAAAGGCTGTCACATATAATTACACTCTGCTGTCACATCTTGCACCACTAGTGTGTATCATCAGACTTGCGCTTCCACACACTGCTGAGTGCCCTCACCAGTAGCTTAGTCATGCTCATTCTTGTATTCTCCTATTCTGACCCCAATAGATTCAAACTACTCTGAGTTCAGCCACTTCAGTGCCTATTCTCATTTTAGTAGCTAAATTATTTAGCTTAATGTCCAGGTGGCAGCTAATGTTAGTATACATAGTAATCTAAAGATACTGTAATGTTGGAAATTAATATTCTTCATTTAACTGTGTGCTTTGTATTTACAGGAGAATCTTTCTACACATGGCTAGAAGGTAAAGGCTCTTGTATGCGTTAATATAATGTTAAATTCACTAAAAGAAATGCTGTAGCATTTTTCATAGTTTAGGCTTTTTAGTAAATTATAATTTCAGTAACTTCTGTCATTCAAGGAATATTTCTTTACTTGAGGGACTTCTGATTCACTTAGATGATATACTCCTTGAACCTTTAAGTGTTTTATCTTCTTTAAAGGGGGAGTTCACTTCCAGTTACTTTGAATTTCCTGGTTATTTTAGGCATTTAAGCAGGGACTTTACTAGTAATAATATGGGTAAATGTTATTATTTGGAAACAGCTTTAAAGAACATTAAAGATTTTGATGGTTCTTCTCCCACTGTAGAATCTAACATAAGTATACTGTGTGTATCTAACGTAAGTGTAATGTGTGTTCAGAAAGCAAAGCGATTTTGTCTTTATTCATGTTTAAATGGAAATTGTTATGGCAGTAGTAGCAATCAAAATCTCATTTTGGAGGTGTGCAGAAAATTAAGTGAGTTAAATGTACTTAATTTTAAAATTAGTTCATTCTACCTTTCATAAGCATTTACTTGTCTAATTGGCAATCTCTTAGGTGGTGCTATTGTAGAAAAGCATATAGATTTAAATACCTTTAAAAATGTGATGTCTGTAAATGAGAATACATCTCAGCCTGGCAGATAGGCTTCCCTTTGTGGATATTGGAGTGGCAGGGAAGTCACCCAAATGGATCTTTGAGAAAGGAGCAAACTCTGAAATTTCAAGTGTAGTTTCTATCTTCAGTTCTAAGTGGAATCATAAGTAGTGTCTGCATATAAATTATATTTCGACCACTCAGTGTATTTCTGTGTACATTCTTGAAGTCTGTATGCATCAAAGTCATATTTTCCGAAGTTTTGTTCTGTGCATTTGAATCTTCGGTGAATTTACGGTAGAGCTGTGAAGAAGCACTTCTGCTGTTTTCCAATGCTGTAAGGTTTTCTGGGGCTTTTCATGTTTTTATGTAAGGCCACTCCACAGTGGTAGCTCTAGTTGTAATTAAGATGGGTCACAGTATATTTCTGTTTTCCATACTGTCAAAATTCACTATTTCAAATTTACTGCTTAAACAATATAAGCATCTTATTTTTGAATGGCAATTTATCTGTACCACAATTGACCAGATACTTGTTTGACTGTGTTTAAGAAGGCTAAAATACCAAGCAAGAAATGTCAAACTTTGTTCTTAGTATTGCTTTATAAAAAAATAGGAGATAAAGTTTTCCTATGATGGGATATAAGGGCTTATTAACAATGCTGTAATTGTAACTCTTGGTAGTTAACTATGCAGACTTGCGTTCCTAAAATGGCAAGATATATTAATTTTAATAAATTATTTCCAGTATTTAGTTTGGGATCTGTTTTGTCTTTTTTCCTGGACAGGTCTTTGCCTTGAGAAAAGAGTGTTTTATAAACTCATTTCTGGACTTCATGCTAGCATCAACCTGCATCTGTGTGCAAATTACCTTCTTGAAGGTAAGTCTAGGTAAAATTACTGAATTTGCTATAGAATTCTGCAGTATCTGTAATGTGTATTTTGGTGTTTTCGGTAAGTTTTTGGTGTATACTCAGTTGCTTTCTTTTTCTAAATACATATGTTTTAATCCTCCTGCCATTTTTTTTTTTTTCCTTTTTTCTCTGTGTAGAAACCTGGGGAAAGCCTCGCTGGGGACCAAATGTGAAAGAGTTCACTCGCCGCTTTGACCCTGTTGAAACGAAAGGAGAAGGACCAAGGAGGCTCAAAAACTTGTATTTCTTGTATTTGATAGAGCTGCGTGCTTTGTCAAAGGTTGCCCCGTACTTTGAGCGCTCAGTTGTTGACCTTTACACTGGCAATGGCCATGAGGATGCTGAATCTAAAGCCCTCTTACTCGATATCTTCAGGGATACAAAGTAAGGCATAGAATTATGTTTTTTGGTTTTTGGTTTGTTTGTTTTTGTTGTTTGTTTCCAGCAATTTGAAATTCTCAGTCGTATTCAGAAATGAGCATAGGCAACCTCTTGATAGGATAGGACAAGAATCAGAGTGGAACGAAGAAATAAAATTAAGTAATGGGAGAGATCAAGACGAATTTTTGTTTGTCTGGAGAAATTAATATTTTTGAGGTTTGAATGTACCAGTCTTTAAAAACTGAAAAAAAAACCCTACAAAAAGACCCAAACCACACAACACCCTGGACTACTCCCCGTATGTTGCTCTTTCTGATTTTTTCACTATAAGATGCACATGATTTATTTTGAAAAGGAAAGTACTACATACAGTCTTTTAATGATCCACTGAGTAATCCAGCTCTTATAACAGACTTAAGCTATGGTGGTTTATCCATCCCTTCTTCCTTCTGTTTACTCTGTAAAGTTCTTAAGTTCAGTTCCTTTGCTCTCCTTTTTGGTAGTTTTTGTGATTGCTAACATGTTGTGTGGCTTCATTGCTGTCCCCAGTCATAGTCTTGCTAGGTATTTGACATGTGGTCAGACAACAATCAACTGGAAGGCAAAAATTTAGCCAATTTCAGTGTATATTAGAATAAAACTGTGAATAACAGATTTCAAGTTACAGTGATTAAACAGTAAAATGGATACCATTGAGTCTTTTTTTAATGCTAGTCTGAAAAGACTAGGAACTCTGAAATGTGTTTTACACTGATGGCATCAGCTGCTCATCAAGCTTGACTGAACACTATAGTTTATGCCAGAATTTGTTTTGATTGTGTTTTGTTTTTATTAGGTCCTTCCGTATGCACTTTGATGAAAAGTCCATGTTTGCTGGAGATAAAAAAGGAGCCAAGTCATTAAAGGTAAAGCTAGTTTTCTGAATTACATCCAAAATATCCATTTTGGAATTAAGTTGTCTTATTTTAGAAAACCCTTTTGCATACCAGAATCATACTGCTGAGAGTAGAAAAAGCAGGGATAAAAACTTAGAGTTGTATCTGAGGCCTTTTTATCTACTGTATAGTAAACTGCTGTCCTGATCCAAGCAGACTGAAATCTCTGGCTTCGTGCCTTGAGTCTGCCATCAGCACTGTGGTGGGGCCGATGAGTTGAATTAGTATTACCAGTAGATGCAGTGGTGTTTATTTTTAATTGAATATTAGCCAAACAAATTTGTTTGACTAATAGAATATTTCACGTTAAGTATCTCCAAAAAAACACCCCAACCCAGTCATGTATGTTTTAAAAACTGATGCCTTATAATATATAGTATAGTATCATGTAATATAATGTTATACTTAACATTAGAAAAGCAAAGTTCCTAGACATGGGACCCTAATGTGAGTGCTGTAACTCAACAGCAACTTCCAGTGTTAACATGCTAGTGTTCAGATTGGTGTACACTGTGATTCCACAGTTTGTATGGCTCAGTAATGAAGGCTTGTGTTAATATTTGTTAACACTTCTAATACTTATTTCAGTAGCAGTATGGAAGCTCGTCAGCGTTACAAAGAATGCTATTAGAAAAATGCCAGTGTTTTGTAAGCCCAGCTAGTGTTTTTTGGGCCTAAATTAATTGAGATCAGCCTAAATAGTTCTGTGCTGTGCTTGTTCTCACTCTGACTGAAGCTGCAAAGCAACAATCTACCCATAGCTTTGAACAGGAAATATCTTTTGTGAATCGTAGCCTGTTTGCCTGTTCATCAAAAAGGTAGGCTGGTTCAAAAGGGATTAGAATAAAAATGGAAATAAAATGGGTAGGGACCCAGTAGTTCTCACTTGGAAAATTTTGAGAAAGTTGGTAGAAAATCAGTGCCCAGAATCCAAGTGTTACCCTACATGTTCAATATTTTTGGAGGTTTTTTGAGGAATTACCTATTAGAATTGGCTTGGAAACAAGATTCTGGGTTTACATGGAGCTTTGTTATGGCCTGACTACAAAAGGCAATGGTTTTATTTGGTTTTGGTAAGAGATAATTGATATCCTAATGGTACTAGATTTGTTAACCTTCTATTTTTGTACATTAACATTTTTTATTTTGCTTTTAACTGGTAGGAAGAATTCAGATTGCATTTCAAGAACATATCCCGCATAATGGACTGTGTTGGATGTGACAAATGCAGGCTGTGGGGCAAGCTGCAGGTACACTTTATTTTGTGTGTGTATGTGCATAGCAAGGGCAGGTTCTGAGATTAGCATCCATTTCATTTTGGCAGGTTGCCTCTTACCTTAGCATTCAGACTTTCAGCACGCACTGGTCCTTGATGTCCTTACCTATATATTAAAAATAAACATATGTCTAATTTACTGTTTAACAACTTGAAAAAAAAAAGTTAAAAATGTTATTTTATTTAGTCAAAGGCGTTTAGTTTACTGGAAGGTAGAGTTTTTCTTCTGAAAAAGATGCATTTAAAACAGACGTTTCATGATGAATTACTACTGGTAGTCAATATCTTATCTGTATCCCTTGATCAGATGAGCCTTGTAGAATCAGTTATGGGAAACCTTCCTGTAAATACAGCACTTACTTGTTAGAAAATCCAGTGTGATATTTAACGTCACAAATCGAGGCATAAGAAAAAGTAATTCAGATTTTCACAGTTTACACAGAAGGCAGCAAACGAACACAAACAGTAAAGCTGAATGTTGAAAAACAGTTTCATTTTCTGGACACTTACTATTTTTATTTTACTGATAACAATATTTTAAGCCTCAAGACTAATATTAAGTCCAGACTGAGAATGGTTATTTTGTAGTGCCTGCTGTACTATACCTCTGTATTGCATTGAACCTATCAGAGTGCAGTTTTCAAAGAAGTTCCTAACATCGAAAACTGTGATCTCTGCTGAATTTCCAGAGTTCTGCTTACCCTGTCCTGTGCTTCTGATCTATTATTGTTTTTTCCTTCTCGCTCACAATTAAACAGGGTCAGACTTCCTGACCTATAAAGTTCCCTTGCAGCTAGCTCCAACCACTTTTTGTCAAAATCCGGTGGTTGTCTCTGTAGCTAGATTAAAAGCAAAAATAAGACAAGCTGCTTCTGTTCTATTTCTGCATAGAAAATAGGGGTTGAAAGTGAAACTGCAGTGTGTGCCACTGGGTTTGGAGGTGGAAAAAGCACTCATGTTGTGACACCTCATAAGAAAAATTTGTTTAACTATAAGAGGGAGGGGAGAGGAAGAGGGAAGATGTGTTTCTGCAGCAGTGGGGCATCTGTAAAGTAAGAGGCAGGAGGGAGATGGAACTGTTGCTATGGGCATATTTTCATAAGTGTGGCCAAGGAGAAAAGAGATGGGGAAAGAAGATACTAAAAACAGAAGGATGAAGAGCAAGTTACCTGAGGAAACAAATGTTCTTAAGTAAGTGACTGAACCTGGTACACAGCTGGTGGCATGCATTTGCATTAGTGCCCTGGTTTGTGTGCAGTTATTTGGGTTGAGATATTGGGATATCCAGTTTGCCTGGATTAGTAATTTTCGGAAGTTTTTATGGTTTTCCGAGTGTTTGAAGGAGTGATCTTACTTTTTTTTTGTAGACTCAAGGTTTAGGAACTGCTCTAAAGATCTTGTTTTCTGAGAAAGAAATACAGAGCCTTCCTGAGAACAGCCCATCAAAAGGTTTTCAACTCACACGACAAGAAATAGTTGCTCTTGTAAATGCCTTTGGAAGGTAAGGTGTTATCATTCGTATAGTAGAGAAACATAAAACTTGAGTGTCAGTGCTCAGGCTTTGGGGAAAGATGGTATTGAACTTGTAGCTACAGATTTTTAAAGGTTGAATTACCATTAGTGATATTGATGAAGTTATTGCCTTCAAAACTGAGCATGTGAGTGGTTACTGTTAGCCTTGGTCATCATTCTGTGTTTGGATCTAATTCATCTCACCATCTCGAATCTCATAAATTTCATCTTGTGAAAGGAGGATTTTAATCTCTTAATAGACTTTTTGATTGATTTTTTAAAAATTTACTGCAATCAAATGATGAAACGTTTTAACAGCTTTAAACAATTCTTGCTTTGTTCATCATGTTAGTTCTTAAGATCCTGAATATAACAATCTGTTCATGTTTAAACAGTCTATTTAAACAATCTGATAAAAGACAGTAATAAACTTTATCTCTGCTTAGGGATTTTTAGATGTTTACTGAAGGTGGGACATTTAAACATATAAACTTTATTCTCTGTAGTATATTATGTAAATATATATGTAAATGGAGAGTCAGATAGTAGATCTTTTGAGAGAAGGTATATCTTAAGTGTGTTAATCTTTGGAACAGAATTGTGTTTGAAAAAAACAAAGAAAGAAAAAGCCTCCTTGAATGTGATGATTTGTACTTGTCTTTCACATCTGACTTAATAACACTTAGGTGGTTTTTGTTTTACAGGCTTTCCACGAGTATAAAAGAGTTGCAGAATTTTAAAGTTCTATTACAAAAAACGAGGTAATGAAGGTCTTTGCACAACCCATTAGTGAAGATCATTTACATGACTGCATTGAGCAGAAGGAACTGATCCTTACAGGACTCACATGAACTGATAAAAAATAAAATCAAATACCAACTTGAATATTTATGTTTAAACTAGGAAAGGTTATTAATTAGAAAATATATTTATGAATGAAATATATAGTTTTTAAATGTGTAAATTATGCTGATCTGTTTATTTTTTAAGTTCTCTGCTCAAAATTCTGTTATAATGAGACTTCATAAATTTTCTTATTTCCTTGTCTTTCTGAGACAGCTTCTTTATATGAAACCATGCGTACCTCCACCCTGACTTGGCCTGTCCTGAGAGAGGGGGGTCACTTCTAGTCTCCCTGGTTATTGAGCTTCAGTATATTCTGAGGATTTGCTATGTTACTTCTGAAGTTCTGACTGTCAGAAAGAAAGGGGGGGGGAAGAACCTAAACCAACCCAACAACAACAACAACCAAACCACAGAAGGAGATAAGGCTCTTGCTGAGGTCTGGCTTCTTACCATGATAATGAAACTTACTTAAAAATAGCAGATTTACTGAGCAGAAAAATGTGATTTCATACTGAGCTCCTTTGCATCGTGCTGAGATCAACATTTTTTTTCCCTTATGTTGTATTTTTCAGAATTTCTTTTATTTAAAATTACTGCCTTGTCTCTGATGCAGCACAGTTGGAAATGACTTTTCTGCAGCTCCTTAGACACCTGCATTTGCCTGGGGGTGGGGGTCAGGGCAGGGGGAGATGGCTGGTGGAGTGCTGCTGTCTGAAAAGCCTCAATCAAATTTGCTCCATATTATTTTCTGGATTGTAATCACAAGTTCAGTTTCCAGAAATTGTCTTTTTAATGTCTAAAATGTTAAAACAGCACACTTTGGTCTTTGAGCCATGGAAATAAATTTGCTCTATATGAGTTATGTCTGAGTGCTATGTTGAAAGGTCAGTGTAAAAAGAACTTGTTTTTGTAGTCACTTTTTAAAAAAATGATGCTTTTTAAAATTCATAATCATACTGACATTTAATACCACATACTCTATCTATGCAAACCCTTCCTGTATTTTCTTTAAAAGGATATTCAGTGTAAAAAAACGGGTATGTTAATAACGTTGCTTTCATAGAATAAGAAATTACTCATGTATCATTGTCCATCAATATCAGTGATAACTTACCAGTGTCAGAACAGAATTCAGAAACAGCATTGCCAATTAGTAGCAACCAAATATTGGTTTAAATCTAAAATGAAGTAGTCATTTCTTTTAAACCAGCATGTTTAAAAATGAAGTTAGGAGTTATGAATGTAGGAAGTGCTGGTATGGTGTAGATACATCTCTTTTTTTAAAAAACAAGTCTTCACAAAATTAAGTGCTCTTAATCATTTTTCACCCTACCAGATACCGAGTGACCTGTTTATATAATTGATTGTAGCTGTATTGGCTTCCATAATGTGTTCCTTTACCGCTGAGATTTTCTGAAGGCTGGAATATACTCTGTCCTTTGTTTCCAGACTCGCTTCAAATTTCTACCTGACTGGAAATAAAATAGACTATCCTGCTGACACTTGCTTTTATAAAAAGTACTGTTTGCTCAAAAAAGTAAGTTCCCTTGAGTCAACCTGGGATAAGCTAAACAAAAGGGGGGGGGGGGAGGAGAAAGAGGAAAAAAACCCAAAAACTAAACCACCCTCTCAAATTTTTGATGATAGTTGCATGAATTGGCAGTGAACTGCTGTCCAGTCAGAAGTTCCTGCTTAAGCCAATAAGTAATTGAATGTGGTGTTAGGGAAAGCTGATGCCAGTCTAGGGATGTTATGTTCTTACCTAGTAGCCTCTCTAGCCTGTGGGCAACTGTGTCTGAGCAAGTCACCACAGATTTTCTTTTTCTAATTAATGCAGAAGAGCAGGATGTGTCTAGGTGGATTCACCTGGCCTCTTCCAAGCTCTGCATTTGCATCCTAGAGTTTATCTTTCTCCATTTAACTGAAGTGGGAATCTAAGTAACTAGCTCAGATGTGAATAGCTGTGTTTAGTAAATGAGCTACACACTGAGTATCCAAATCTTCTGAGTAACTGTATATACTGGAAGTGTAGTTTTCAGTTGGCCATTAATTCCTTGCCTTTTAGATAGACCTGCAAGGGCTAGAATTTGTAGACTCGCTTGTGTGAGGAATGCTGTACAGCTGGGATTTATCTGTATTATTATATGTTACAGTGCCTAAAGCTTTAGGCAGGATTTTTTAATGGGAAAAAAAAAAAGTTGTATTGTCTGGGCCATCCCAGGAAGGACCCAAGTCTCAAAAATGCTTCTTCCTTTCTTTCCCCTTGCTTTGTGGGGAAAGTGAATTGCTTCCAACCTCCTTCTGGGGATGCAACTTGCTATTTAGGTTTTTTGTTTCCACCTGTGCCTGGCTAAAACCTACAGACACTGAAGCAACATCATGCACTTGCTCATGAGACAGGAGAGAGATTTGGGTATGCAGATCCTGGAGACCTGCTCCTTGCAGCCCTCACTGGCACAAGTGCAGGCCAAGTTAATACTGTTGGGTAAGGACATAAAGAGAAGGGAAGCTTTTCTTCTCCTTTGTGTCATGGAAACACAGGAATGCAACTGAACAGCAGATTCTGCGTATGGGGAAGTTGTGTTGCATTTGAAGGTGCATCTTGCTTAATGATCAAATATGGAAGGCGTTTCATTTCACTATCATTGTAGAGATGGGACGTAAAATTTTTCCTGTAACAAATCTGGTTGAAACAATTTTCCTGTCACCATCTTTTTTTACTGTATTTAATGTACATTCTGTGACTATGCTGCCTATAAAGTTTTGCCGTGTGGGTTGGATGACTTAGTTCTTTATACGTTCAATTAAATTTTAGAAATTTACAGCTCAGTTTTTATACTGAAGAATAAGGTTAGTTACACTGTTCACAACCTGTAAACTATTTTAAATTCCAACTCCCTGTTGGAGATCAGCTTGTCAACTTTGTCTGTCATTCATTTCAGAGTAGCAGTACATTTCCTTGTACAAATGACACAATGATTGTAATCCCAGAGGTAGTGAGAAGACGAAGACAAAAATGTTTAATTGTTCCCAAGCCAAGAGGACTTCTGTGAAATAGGGAAAAAAGACTTGGTGCAAAGTGCACCAAGGCAAAAAGTAGAGCACTGTTGTGAACAACTTGCTCTTCAATTGAGGACAAAGGTCAGAATACAGATTTAAAACAGTGAAATATAGAGACTTGTGTAAGCTAGAATAATAAGTGTTTTCTACTTTTCAACTGATTACCTGTGCTGTTTGTCATTATATGTGCATGAAATACACTGTGCCACACTTTCTTGAGTTGAGTTTTGATGGTTGGGTTGCCTTTATATGACCTTGCTTTGTGCTTTTCTGGGAAATGACCTGTAATGTGTTGTAAATAATCTTGATGCTCATGTTTATAAAGTAGCAATCAGCAATTCATCACTTTCCAATTTCTCCATATAGCTACCCTATTAAAATGTAATATTTATTAAAATCAAAATCAATGTTAGAACTGCTTACTGAGATCTAAACACTTCTAAACCTTTGCTATGTTTGAATCTACAAGATGCAAATTAAAGTATTTTCTGCTACAACTTCTTTTCGTGAATGTAATTTTTGGGGTTTCATTTGAAAATGTTTTTTGATTTTCATTTACCCTTCAACTACACTTGGTAGATATTATATAAATTACATTTTTTTTTTACATTCGTTTAAGCTTAAACTGATAAGCAGATTTTCATCTCACTTCACTTTCGTTCAAAAGATGAAGGTAACCTGTGTATCTGTTACAATTTACAGTGTACCGTAGTGTCTGCACATCAGAAATCCATTAGCCCCTCTTTAAGACCAATTGTTTTAAGAGACAAAAAGGCTTATTTTGAAATGAAGTTTGTTCTGTCCCTTTTTCAGAATAGCTTTATAAAATCAGATTTATAAATAACGTTTTATTGGTTGGTTCACCCAGTGGGACTCTTCGTGTTGAAATTATTTCCCTGAAAGGGTTTCTGCAGCTCTCTGTTTCTTTCTATATGCATTTTTAAAAAATTGTTGTACTAAAACTTTGATACCCACCTAAACTGGGGATGAAATATGTGTAAGTACCTGTTACACAGGAGATGATAATTATAGTGATTTAATTTAAATTTAAGATCTAACCTATCAGTGTTGTTTAAATCTCTTGTGTTTGAGAGTATTTAATTGGTTGGTTACAGTCACTTGTCATTCCACTTTTTTGCATGCATACTGAGGTATAGGGATTAAGTTGGTTTTTAAGTGCAGGATTCTCTTAAGTTTTTGCTGTGCAGCTGTATATACTGTGAGGAAAATGTAATTCCTGCAGACTTCTCTTGCACTGGGTCTTCTGGAAGTTTTGTACGAACATGATTGTAGCACTTCAAAGGGTTTAATAAAATTTCAGTTCTCCCAACCCCGTGGCACCTTTTTTAATCTTTTACTGATAGTTTAATTGGCTTTTTTTTCATCAATGCACGTATGTGAAGAAGGCAATGGAAGCTTTGGGAGGGCAAACAGTTTACTTCTGCTGGAGGCAAGGTTCATGCTTTGACTTGAAGATGAAGACCCTAAAGCCCCAAGAACCTGTGGAAGACTCAACATGTGAGTGTGGCACTACTATGCTTTTGCCTTTCAAGCAGATCTGATCAGATCTATTCCCCATCCCTTTGTTTTTTTCCCTGTAGATACTTGGTGAAATGTACATAAGAATTCTTGACTACTTGGGCTTCCTGAAGTTGAGTGTGAGGAAAACATGAAGCCTGTCCACCATTTGGGGCTGCTGTAGTACAGCTCAGAATGAAGAAACTACTTTTATTCTAGTAATCTAGTAAAGATTACTAGAAGTAATACGTTTTTCTCAAGGGATGTATGGATTGAGTTACAGTATTTGTTTTACATGGGGAAGGAGAAAGTCAGTGAGGATGCAGAGTTCTTCACCACTGGGCACTGGGCACAATAAAAAGGCCTGAAGTAGAGTCAGAGTTTGTTTACCTTAGAGTAGTAATAATTACTTCTACTCTTTCTCTGTGCAGATTGTGCATCCTTGAATGGTATTTATCCAGCATTTCCACCACAACCCACTACATTACCCCTGAAGATACAAGGCTGACCTGCTCATTATGTAGAAAGGTGCACTTGAGGTTTTTTTTTTTGCTTTACATACTCCTGACTCTTGTTCTATTTCCAGACTGTACTTCCCATGTTCTTAATAAATAATTAAGCAGGTACATACTGTTGGATATATCCCTCTCCCTGGCTAGGCCTTTGTCTTACTCTTCTACATAATATATCTAGATCTGATTAAGGGAGATGATCACTTTAACTTTTCAGAGACATTTTCAGCCTGTTCTGCAGATCTCAATGCTCCACTTGGAGCACATGCCCATCTTTGCTCTTCTGCAACAGTCCCTAGATCTGCTGAGAAGACAAAATTTTCCTACTTTCTTAGAAGAAAGCAGTGTACAGATGACTTTTAGCCTCCAACTGCCGTGCCACACCGAGTAAGCAGTGATATCCAAGGAGTAAATTGTGCTCTGAGAACATAGTGATAACTTAAAAATACAGTATTTAATTGGGTTGGTAGTTTTTTCCTTACAGGCTTTTATGTGCATATAAGAATTGCAACTGTCATGCATTTGGAAAACCCACTCATGTTTACAGTATATTCATCATAATCATATATTTCTAACCTAATACACAGTGTAAAAATAAAAATACTTAGAAAATAATTATGCTGTTCAACTTCATGAAATTTGCTCTTTTAAAATGAGCATAAAAATGATTAAATTATACTTCCTAACAACTATTCAAAGCCAAAAACACCATGGCTTAGAACAAGGTATTAATTGGAACAGTCTTCAAACTTTAAATCATTAGCTTATACTTCTCCTTGAACTATGGAAAGCTCGTGGCAAGGTTCTTCATTTATCTGTGCATAGGAACACTTCTAAAAACCAAAAGCTGAGGAAAAGTTGCTAAGCTTTGTTTTTCAGAATATTGGTTTTAATATCGGAATGTCCTGGAATGCTGTAGTTGATTGATGTTATATAGGGCTTGGCCGGTCTGTGTCCAGTGCTGGATCTTGTTGGAGGGATCCTATGTAAGCCATGAAGCTGTTGTTCTGATGGCTCCAGTCGTAGTAGTCTGGAGAGAAACTTAAAAAGAAAACAGAAGAATTAGTGCCTGACAGGGTGGTTCAGTAGATACCTATGGGAAAAATGCAAATCACATAGAGGAGGTTCTCATGCTAAAGTACAGAAGTAAGATAACCCCCCAAGCAAGGGTTCAGGCAGCTCTTGATTTTTCTGATCCGTTAATTATTTTGCCTCAAGTGTTCTCAACTTATTATGTGTTTCCTGATTCTCCCAGTTCACTAAAGACCCTCTCCTTTCTGACTCATTGTTCCAGAAGGTGCTTGAAAATCCCAGAAATGATGCCACTCATTGCTGCCAAGTCCTGGCACTGTGAGGCCTGTCAGTGACAGCCCTAAATCTCCTGTGTCCGTGCCCAAGGGCCTGGGACTGGTTAGCAGCTCTGGCATGCTGGCATTTCTCCCATGAGCAGTGTGAGACAGTGTGTGTGTCTGGCTTGGTTCCCACTGGGAGCTGTACATGTTACCAGTGTGGCTGGTTCCCTGATGGCTCTGTGTGGGAGAAGAGAGTGCTTCTAGCTCTAGGATGGATACCAGGTTGGCAAACACCAGCTCCAGCATCCTGGTGGGTTTAGTTACTAAGTGAAAAACTAATGAATGCAGGGGTAGGATGATTGATAACTATAAATAGTGAGTATTTAACTTTACTGAACCATGGTCTGGGCTCAGAGACAGTGACCACACAGTCTTAGCTGAATGAGTGACAAGAACTAGAGCTGGGTAATGTAACCTATGGTTACATTATTAATGCCAAGTTAGTTGGTATTTTTAGATGAGTGATTATTATTAGATTAGCTTAATCTAGTCTTAGTATAGTGTAGATACAGGAACAGCAGATGCCTGAGCCTCCTTTCAGAACAGGACAGTCCTGGAAGTGCCTTTCCTTCTCTGAATTAGGTGCTATCATTGGTGTGAGCTGCTCCTTCTTGGAGGGAACCCTTACCTAAAACTCCCAGTTGCACAGAGAAAACCAAATTTTTATGCCAGCTCTGGGTGGTGTGGGATTTCAGCAGTTAGGTGGATTTTCCCAAGCTTTCAACAAATGGGAAAGCAAATGCTCCCTTCATTTCAGTTAACCCTCAAGACACTTAGCCATGTTACAGGGCAATCTAAGTTGAGATGCCTCTCACTGCCACCATCACAAGCTGCTGCCTGTGCTGTTGAGCTCTTCCCTGCTCCCCCTGAGCAGGGAGACAACTGTTTTTCTAGGCTGCCTTGCTCACACACTTGAATGAGTAAATGGCACTTCTTAAAAGGCACTTTTGGAAGAAACAGAGGGTGAAACATGCAACCCAAAGATCTGACCTGCATTTTTCAAAGCACAGCATGCTTCTGCTATTCTTAAATTATGTAACCATTTTCATTCTTGTGAATGATCCCAACTCCGTGCTGTTTTTCCACTACAACTTCCCCAGTTGCTTCCCCTCACCCTCCCTGGGATTTAAGCAACGCTTGCAGCTTGACAATTTACATCAGTGTTTTTGCAGCGTGTCAGAGTTGTTCCTCCTCCAGTTTCTGTTTCAGGAAGCAAGCAGTTCCCTCTTGTATCTCACCTGCCCTGTGCCCCCTGTGGCGCAATGTTCCACGCTAGATCGTCATCGCTGTCGTATCTGCGAGGGTTGTCAAAGAAGTAAGATCTGGGACTGAAGCCATGGCTTGGGACCATTCCTGCATTAGCCTGAGGGAAAGGAAACCTTGGTCAGCTCTTGCACAGATAAATAAACTCCTTGGTCCTTGACTTCTAAAAGAAGTCACTGCAGACTTTACCTCCTGGTTTCCAAAATAAAGCAGGCAATTTAACATTTGCTGTAGACAATAGAAATAATTTTGCATTCTCTGTTCATCTCTATCAGCACAGGGGATCGTCTACTGGTCTCAACAGCATTTCCTATCCTTATTTCTTTCTTTAACACATGACCCATTTCTGAAACCACTCTCCAGTCTGCGTTTAATCTGTCTGCTGAATTCTTGTCCATCCTTTAGCACTTTGTGCTTTTAGCCAGCTGACTTGAAGTGAGCAGTAGGGAAGCAGCTGAGAAGCTGAAGGATTTGATTTTAAAAGAGATTTGATTTTACCTCCCACATTGGTCACACTCTCTCCTGCTGCCTTATGTCCCTTGCCTCAGGGACGGATGATTTGAAGCTTGGCACCCTGCTTGGTGAAACCCTGCCTGAAAAGCTCCTTTTAGGACCTCACTGAACAATTTTAGCATCTGCCCTTTTAGGCTGTGAGGGTCAAAACCCAAGATCAGGTCCTTTAATAAAACAGGGGAAGGGGTATATGTGTAACTTCTTTATTTCCCTATGAATCAAAACAGGAGATATACAAGATTTGAAAGGTCAGTGCAGAGGAACATCTAGAACCCAGCTGAGCCTTATCCACTGAACCACGGCTTCCAACCCTAGGAAACAGGGTTCCCTGCACCTGTGGATGAGCCAGGACAACATCTTCTCCCTGGCCTTAGGCGGAAGAGCATTAATCTCCTCCTTTATTTTAGATGTTAAATAACTTTGACGGAGATGAAGTAAAGATAGGTACATCTCTGTCGCGTGCGCATTTCCAACATTCGTCTGGCTGAAGGTAAGGAAAGGCAAAGGGCCACACACTGCAGTGACCCTGTGTCAGCACCAAAGCTGACAGACAGCTCTTTCCAGCCCATAATAGTCTGTGAAAAGGAGCCTCACGTTTGAACAATGCTGAATTCAGGATGCCTCTACTCAAACTTTGTTTCTGAAGTCCTGAATGAAACATAAAACCAAAGAACAACTATTTCTCAGGGTTTTTTCTTTATTAAAAAAAAAAAAGAATATTCTGGATTTTTACTAAAACGAAGTTGTTGTTAACCTTTTTTTTAACTAAAGAGGGTTTTTTTAAATTCTAACACCATGCTTTCTGACTAAATATTTTCAAGTGCTAACACTTAACTGTTGCTAACAGCCTCCTGAACGCATTAGCCCAAAAGTCCTGCAGTCCTTGGTCTCCCTCTTGTGGCATCCTTGCACTGAAGTTCAGTTTTCCCTTGCTACAGTCTCTCAATTTTTTGTTTCATTCTAATGTTGTTTCTGGTTTTCCTCTTAATGTTTGTCATATGCAGAAAAAAAATCTATAGATGACCTAACACATATGACAGATAATGTCTACCCTAAGAAAGGTACCTACAAAAGAAATGATATCACTGACTGCCTCTTCTGAACTGTATATGAAGTTGAAGATTTAAGGCTTTCTGCAAATCACAATGCAAAAATACAGTGTTGTATGTCTTACTGCAGTGCTCTCTGACTTGTGAGAGTACTGCCTGACTCCATTTGAACTCTCATTTGAGTAGGATTCAAAGTCTTCATAGGATCAGCTTTTTGACAGGATTAGACCACATCCCTTATTTTCATGCTCTTGTGATCTCCCACACACTATCTGAATTTGTCCACCGGGTCTAGCCTTACTAAACTCATTTTAAATGAAATGAGATCTCTCTGTGGTCACTTTTTAGAAGACTAGCACCACTGGACTGTACTTAAAAACATTTCTTGTCTTGGCAGTTGTGCTGTCCTAAGCAGAAATGGGGCTGAGGTACTTTTGGTGATGGACACTGGAGACCCTGGGGTTTCTTAGAGCAACATCAGGTATCACTTTCTTGTTCAGTTTGGTTTCATCATTGTCTCTGAAATGTTCATGTGAGAATAAAACCCATCACCTTGTCCAAAAAGTTATTCTATTATTTGCTTCTCTTACTTGTGCGTTTACCATCGACATCTTTTTTGGGGAATATTAGCTTTGGTTTGGCTTGGCCTACAGAAACAGAGACACTACCTCAGTCATCCTAGTGCAGGGCTGGTATTCCCCATGTGCCTGTCAACCAGTATGTCCTACGCTAACCTGGAGACTTTGCCTACAGCTATAAAAAGATGCTTGTCCATATATTAACTTAAGGATACTTACAGGGAATTATGTTTTCAACTCACACCTTAATCTCCGCTCTGCTGAAATGGCAAACAAGTCACCGAGTGCTTGTTATGGCCACTGCTCTTTGACTTAGAAGCAATTCCATGGCTGAAAGAATTCCATCTGTTATTTCACACATACCATTGAACAGTTAGCATACTGCTGTGTGATGACACATCCCAAGTTTGGATAACAACCTCCTTTTCCGCTGACTCCAGTAAAGTGCTCTAGAAACTTTTGAGTTTAGGGAAAGATGTCCCTAAATTTAAGAATGTTCCTGATTTTTAAGGTAAAATGCCTGAGAAACACCTTGGTAAATCTGCTGCGTTTCTTTCATGAGGAGTTAGCATAAAGAAGTGGGAAGTTTGGGTTGACTTTGTTCTGTCAAGGACACTTTGAAAAAGAGAAATCAGGATGTTAAGAAGCAAAAGCTCCTTCAGAGGCCAAGCCCTCCAGACTTATCTGCACATTACTTTAACAAATACCCTAACGAATTCCACTTACCAGATCTTTTGTAGGGTTTCGGACACGGAAGAAATACACAACCAAGGAAGTAGGCAAGAGCTCCCAGATGAAAAGGATCACTCCAAATACTATGTAACCTGCATCTCCCAGCTGACATTTCAGATCTGCCTGTTGAAAAGTAAAAGTGAAAAGTGTTTAAACATAAAGTTGGTAGCTCATTTAAAGGTCCAGGAGGCAACGTGTTTTCTTATGAAGTTTTGTATTTAAGTGGCTGAAATGCTTGACAACAAGGCCAGAAATTACATTCAGTAGAGTCACATTAACCTGGCTAATGATTAAAGGCATATTAGAAAAATCAATATGCTATCTTGGGCACATGACTTCCCTTTCTTTCTACCTTTCTTCCTCCTCCTATCTTTCCTTCAGCAAAATCAAAATTTAATACAGGGGTCTTCCCAGTCTAAAAGCCCAGCAAGCAACCATTAATTGATTAAGTAATCAAATCCAATGACGAGAAACTAGTTTTCCAGTCCTTTTCCAGCTGGGAAAAATAGTGAAAGAACAATCAATGTTCAAGGGCATTGCTTTTAAAAATGAAAGGCTTGGCTCTCCTCATATTGGTGCACACTGTAAGCTTGAATAACCCCGCTGTTACTGTAGCATTAGCTTTGATCTTCTCTCTAGATTTCCACCATTCCCCATAGCCACAGAGGGCAAATCCTGTCCTTTCATGCGTTTTGTACAGAAGAGAAAAGGGTGTTTCTGACTGGTGACCTGAGGCTATACCGAAGTACAAACACTGGCCTGTAATTTTAAAAGTTACTTTTGATTCTGGTACCAAATTGAGTACCCACTCCTTCATTCCAGGCCCTTTACATTAGTTCAAATAATTTACCCCAAAATTCATACAACTCTAATGTCACAAGTCAGAATAGATGTTCAAAAAATATAGTGGTGGCCCAAGACCTAAAGCATTCCACTGAGCTCCCTATGAACAACCTCTGCCTCCACCAGGGAAACAGGACAAGTAGCCTGGCCATAAAGTTCCAGCCCCTTTACTCCAGGCTGCAGGAGTCAGCACAAGAATTGTCCCCTGCAAGGGGTCAGCAGGAGCAGCAGCAACACTCCAGGCCTCAACAAGAGGGAAAATGTTTGATTCAGGAGACAAGTCAGAGCCCAGTGCTCTTCTGTCTAAACCTGTGTATTTTAATTACACAGACTGGCAACTCCTAGCTGCCCTCCTCCACACCTCAGCAGGGCTGATTAGAGATCCCTTGACAGACCCTGCTCAGCTAACTCATAACGAGGTCCCCTGGGCAATCCTATCCTACTGTTTACCTACTTCTTAATTACAGTTTTATCTCCCGCTTAACAGAAAGTTGTTTATGGCCCCAGGTTTGCTTGGCCACCCTGGCAATACAAGGCCCTTGCACGGCTGGGAACACTGCTTTTGGTCAGCAGGTGCTTGCTGAGAGAGGGGGGAGACATCAAGTGTCTGAGATTTTGAGGCCAAAGAAAAGATACTCACGATCCAGACCCAGGCCTACCATTTTGCCTATCCTTGACATAGCTGGAAAAATACTGGGACCTTGACATGTTTCAAAGCAGAGAGAGGAGCTGGATGCCCAAATTTCATAAAATTCAACAAAGAATACCCCATTATTTCCTTTAGTGCTTTTGTCACCGTTAGTCTTCAGTTTAAATTCTCACTTGCAATTAAAGGTCAGGAAGAATCTTAGCCTTATCCTCAAAGTACAGAAATCATCATCCTAATGACAGAATTAAGGTAAATAGCTCCACAGCCTGGATGGCAACGGGAGGTTTTATGATAATTTCAGAACTGAGCATTTCACTGGAATGAAGTACTGTTTCTCTGCTGCTTCAAGCAGAAATAATGGACAAAATACCCATCTTTTTTAATAAAGAAAAAAGAACCTTTTTAATAAAGGTTTCTTTTTGTTTTGATAATAAGATCAAGGTAAATAAAAAATTATTTAAAAAAATTATTTGGCTGGTCATTACTTCCTTCTTTTTTTAGGACTGAGTTGGAGGTTTTATTCTCCTCATACCAAAATCACCAGAAATTTGCGTTTCTGGAGCAAAACAATCTTAAGGCATTGAATAAAAGAAAAAATAATAGGACTTGAACATATTTATTCCTCTTGTCACAGCATTTAAGAAGTCAATCATCACATACAGAATGAGATTTTCTCATTAGCAAATATTTTCATACTTGCCTGATCTGATACATTGTACCAATCATAGTCAAAGGAGTTGACTTTCTTGGTTTGGGAAAACGATAGGATGAACAAGTTGTAACAGGCTCGTGAGGTATAAAGTAGTATAACAGTCACTCCTATACTTGTCACCTGACAGACAGATGAGCCCTGGAAGAGATTTAAACACAGGTTATTATCCATAAGAGAAGTTGAGAAACAACATTGCTTTCCATGGACTTTGAGGGTTGTCACACTGTTTAATGCAACTGACTTTTTCCTTTCCTTGTTTGGTCAGTATATCCTATACTATGTATATTCCTGTATTTTGTCAGTACAGTGCTTTCCAGGCAGTGGTAGCAGTTCCAACGCCTAGCAAAATGGGCTGTGACTAATTCCTACAATTTAATGAACAAGTGCTATTTTCAGAGCCATGAAAACACATAAGAACCACACCTGCTATCAGGTGGAGCGAGAGAATTCAGCCTTCAGGTCTGCATTAGCTACAGAGCAGCCTGTATCAGATGCTGGCTAGCTAACATGATGCAACCTTGCATCTTTTTACAACTTCTTGCTCTGCTCCTCTTTCCCAAGTACAGAGCAGGTTGTAGCAGTCAGCAGTTAAACACAGCACGGACAGGAACAGAACATCCTGCCTTAGCTAATGTCAACACAGAGGGGACAGGCAACGTGGAAGCATGGCCTGTGGGCAGTGAGCATGGCAGGGCAGTCTCAGTGGCAGCTTGGGCACAAGGGCAGGGATGGGACTACAACTGTGAAATCACAACAGTTCCTAAGCCCTAGAGAGAAAACTGGACTGAGCAGGGGAAGGAGCCTAATCCAGTGAGAGGGGTAAGTGAGATGGCTGACCACTGTGTCATATGGAGAGGGTCACTGACTGGGGCTGAGAAACCAGTACGGCAGTCATAGCTGGAAGAAAGGCAGGAATCCAGGAGCCATGGCTGCAGGAATCTGTGTGAGTCTAATCACAGAGGCAGGCAGATGTACCGGCTTTGAAAGAAGCTCAAAGTTTTTGCAGTTGGCCCTGGAATAGTGCTTTTCACAGCCAGAGGAGAAAAGACGGGTTAAAGCTCTGTGTGCTTTTGGGGGCAAGTTCCCTTGCAGTCATTTGCTTCACTAGCCCTGCCCTCTCCTTCTCCTGGCAGACACCCACACAGGGAGGATAGGCTCCTCTCATTTCTGTGAGAGAGACAGGCCAAGAGAGAAGTTGCTCCTCCCACTACAGTATTATTTATACCAGTGCTGGAGACTGCAAAGTCTGCTCACACATTCTGCTTCCAGGTTTGCAGCCAAGGAGCAAAGGTCCAAAGTTCTGTAGCACTTTGGTAGATCAGACATAGAAGAATAGGGAAAGTCACAAAGCCACCAAGTCCTGAATTCCTGACCTTTGAGAGACTACCAGGGCTCCATTGCTGCACACCCATGCTGCTAGCTATTGCCCCTGTGGCTCTGTCAACCCAGTTCCTCAGTCTGCACTCCCCAGTGAGTGTAAGTTAAGAGCAGCTCAGGGATTAATCAAAAAAGCTTGCATAAAACTAGCTTGCCTATTTTCCCAGCAAAATAGTATTAATTCAGGAAACAGTCAGGCTCAGAAGTATGCCTGCCCCAGTGCAGCCAATGTCTCTGAATTCCTGCTTACAACATGCTGGAACCATCACTTCTCACCAGGCCACAACCTGCAGCCATGACAGGAGTGAGCCAAGAGGCTGTTGCTACACAGGAGTTGAAGCCAGATCCTTAGCAGACAGCAGTGAAAGCTGTGGCAAGACCAGAAAGCCGGAAATGCCTCAAAGAGGAAATGTTTGCTAGGCACTTCTCTGTTCTCCTTCGACACTAACAAGTCAGTGAGGCTGTCATGGAAACGGAGGGTGAGAGAGCAGAGAGAAGCTGCTGACTGGCACATACCATATCCCAGTCAGTGGCATTTACAGACTGGGGATAGCAGAAGCGAAGGGCAGAACGGCGTCAGTATTTCCCTGTATAGATTTTCCTACATAGCTGTCATTCTTTAATAGTTAATAGTTAAACGTGCTAGAGATTTACCAAACTTCCATCCCACCAAATCCAAAAAAGGGGATAAAAGTGTCCTGGTTTTGCTGCCAGTCAAATATACTTAGTGGACTTGGGAAGAAAGAGTGCAGCAGTGAAAGTAAAGCCAGAGGAATCCTTTTTCATCCCCAGGCCCCTGCAGAAAAGAGGGGGAGCCCCAAGCTGGTAGCACTTCCCACAAAAGAATGCTTTTGGCCAGCACAGAACTGGCCCAAGTCAGCACCTAATGGCAGGGCTGTGCACCTCCTTGGTGCTGGCATAGCCTTGGCACAGAGAACCAGAATGGTCCCCCATGCCAGGTGACAGCGATGGATGTGTTTTCACATGTGGTCAGACAGTGCATGACAGCAGATGGGAGATGCAAATTAAAGGCCACCAGTACTGATGCCTATCTTTGTGCACCACAGAGCGTGCCTTATCTCCAACATTATTTCTGTCATATCACTGCAGAGAATGGATTTTTCTTCTTTAGCAAGTTTTTCGGCATAGCAGTAGCAGATAAAAGCAGGATGTTTTTCAAAACGAGTTCCAGCCATCTGTATCCCTAAAGCACATGCAGTCAAACCCTACTGGAAATCCCCAGAGGAACTCCCATTTCAGGTCAGCAGAAAGGAGCAAAGCACTCTCTTGATTCTCATTTCCACATTCAAACTTTTATCAGCTGAGTATTCTATCCTTTCCTGTCTGCAGTAATATTAGATTTTGTTTGGGTTTTGTGAAATAGCTTGAAGTAAAGAAGATTGGGTTTCCCACAGGAGGAGGAAATGGAACAAAGTAGTCTACCAAAGCCTCCCTTAGGTTAACACTGCTTTTTTACAGAGATTTGTATTTCTGTGACTTGCAGGAGCAGAAAAACTCTTCTTACTAGTAAAAATAATCCATTGCCTGTGCCCTTTGGTCAGCAAATGACAGGTTTGAAAGAAACAAAACAAACTAAGCTGTGTTTTTAAATCTTCTGTTCAGCCCTGAACTTTCAGTTGTTGTGCAGTACAGCCAGATTTGATTAAACAGGAAATGTACTTATTTCATCGGATTAAGTAAATGGAGAGAGGAATTTTATTATCAGATTTTCTAAATAAGAGCTGAAACTTACATTTTTTAAAGGTTCACTGTGGTAATGGCAATTAGCTAAACTAATAATTTAAGATTTAACTGTCTACTGCAAATGCAAGGACCTTTGAAAGCCCTGTTTCATTATTTTTAGATACAAAACATCTTCACTGATTATCTTATAAACCCTGCATGCTCATGTGATCCCACCCAGCTCCTTGATCACCAAATGTGTTCAAAACTGTAAAACTAACATTTCTTTAAAAAATGTTCTGTAAAGTAATAGCAGAAACTTTTTACCCCTTCTCCCCAGTTGACTAAATTATAATGTATTATAATGTATTCTTTTAAAACCTATTCTTATTATCTATGGGACAATACACAAATGTATAAAGGGAAATGAATATTTCTCTGGCTTATCTTCAGCATGCTGCTACCCTAAACAGTTAACTTAATCAATGATTTGACAAGCTGAAGGATCCCAAAGTATAGGCCACTTCTATTTAGCAATACTGAAATAAACTGGTCTTCATACAGGGACCTGGAGAAAGCAGTATCCACCTGAAAAAGAACTCTGAGATACTCCAGCCGATAAGTTCTACAGACTATGCCTCAAAAATATTTGGGATTTCTAGTGCTAGCCAAAAGCTCCCTTGATACCACTTAGTATTTCATTCATATATTGAACAGGATGGCCAGCCAAGAGCAAGCTGTGAAGTTTAAGGCCTCCAGTTCTCAGGGAATCTAAAGGACTGTGTGGCTTTATGTCACACTGTCCTTGTCTCCCAGAAGGTACTTGAAAAGAACTGAAAATGTACCTTACCTTGGACTCCAAGTAAATGTTGGCTAAAGACATCTTGGAGATCTTATACAGGCAGATGGAGAGTGAAACAGCACACAGCACAAACAACGTGTCATTAATTGCCACCCGGACAGAGACAATGACTTTCCTCTCTGAATTCTGTGTCCTCACCAATACTGCACATGTTAAATTCACCAAGAGGAAGAGGAGGCTTATGAAAAGAGAAGCCAGGTAGAGGGGCAACCTGGGAGAGTGAGGAGAAAACAATTTTAGTGTCATTGTTCAGCAAGTGTCAGTCATGAGACAAAAGTTGCACTCTGAGCAATGAAATCTGCATGTGTTGGGCTGCCACAGCTGCCTGAGCCCAAATCAAAGTGCTCCAGATTGCTGGAGAGATTAACCTAGCTCATTTCAAACCTGTTTTTACAGTTACACAACAAGCTATAGGTAAAAAAAAAAAAAAAAAAAAAATCAAGCAGCAAAACATGGAAGACTGTTTGCAGCAGAAACACAACAGCACGGTTGTTAAAAACTGCTTTAAATACACAATGTAATTTCTGAGAGTGTGCACTTCATATACAGCATAAGCTGCCTGGCTACTCACTGCCAGGAGAAACCTTTCAAAAGGTTGAATTACATGGAAAGGACTGTTTTTGACCATATATTGGATTTACTACACCACTGCTGCCATGAGAAGAATCACTGACTGCTGATATTTGCCATCAGATTTCATATTAAATTAGGGAAGTGCCTAACAGCAGGAAAAATCTCTGAGTTACTGGTTCCCCAGCATCTCTCTCTGTCCTCCCTTTTTCTAAATAATTTGGTCACAGTCAACTTCTTGAAAGAAACATAAATGACTTTAATTGTGTATATTGATTCCGGGTTGGCATTTTGCCATCGCTACCAGGAGAAAGGTCCATTTCCACAACCACAAAAGCAGAGCTGGAACAGAAATATGGCAAACATAAGCCCTGGAGTTGGACTGGTTTTCTCCATCTGTTTTTTTCCCCACCTACCCAGCACTGATACCCGCAATACAAGTATACCTCATACTCCAACAAAACTGCTTTAAATTCCTCTTTACTCCTACACAGGCTGGGGAGCTTTGCACTAAAAAAAAAAAAAAAAAAAAAAGGCATGTTTCCATCTCAGGTATTTGCTGACTTCATTATCATTGCTGACCAAGGCAATTACTGATAAGGTTCATAATGTGCAGTCACTGAACAAGAGGTTTTGGCCACAGCTTTTCATGCCTGCTGGGAACTTGGAATTTGGCTGAGAGCAAACATACAGATTGTCCCCAAGGAATCCAGTTCTGGTTGTTTAAAAATACTTTACCCAGTGGGCATCTTTTTCTTTCACACATTCATATTCTTTTCATTCATAATCACTAGTGGGGTTCCACAGGGCTCCATCTTAGGCCCTGTGCTCTTTGACATCTTCATAAATGACTTGATATGGGACTGGAGGGGATACTAAGCAAGTGTGCAGATGACACAAAACTTGGAGGGGCTGTTGACTCCCTGGAAGGCAGGGAGGTCTTGCAGAAAGACCTCAGCAAATTAGAGGACTGGGCAATCACCAACCACATGAAGTTGAACAAGGGAAAGTGCTGGATTCTGCACCTGGGAAGGGTCAACCCTGGATGTATGTACAGACCAGGGAATGAGATGCTGGAAAGCAGTGCTGAGGAAAGGGACCTGGGAGTCCTGGTAGATGGCAAGTGGAATATGAGTCAGCAGTGCCCTGGCAGTCAGGAGGGCCAACCGTGTCCTGGGGGGCATCAGGCAAAGCATCACCAGCCAGCTGAGTGAGGGGATTGTCCCACTCTGCTCTGCACTGGGGCGGCCTCACCTTGAATATTGTGTGCAGTTTTGGGCACCACAATATAAGAAAGATATTAAGCTGTTAGAGAGTGTCCAAAGGAGGGCAAGAAAGATGGTGAAGGGCCTTGAGGGGAAGCTGTATGAGGAGCGGCTGTTCAGCCAAAAAGAAGAGGAGACTGAGGGGACA
Source organism: Empidonax traillii (assembly GCF_003031625.1). Lineage (NCBI taxonomy): Eukaryota > Metazoa > Chordata > Aves > Passeriformes > Tyrannidae > Empidonax > Empidonax traillii. Next base: position 131,769 of record NW_020955900.1, on the reverse strand, counting down.
CCTCATTGCAGTCTGCCACTTCCTTGTGAGGGGGAGCAAAGAGGCAGGCACTGATCTCTTCTCTGGCCTGAAGTTGTGCCAGGAGAGGTTTAGGTTGGAAATGGGCACTGGAAAAGGCTCCCCAAACAAGTGGTTACAGCATCAAGCCTGATAGATTTCAGATGATACTCTCAGGAACATGGTGTGACTCTGGGGGCTGGGCCTGTGCAGGTCTAAGGGTTGCACTGGATGATCCCTGTGGATCCCTTCCAACTCAGCATATACTTGACTCTGTGATTCTTTTGGTTTAGCATCAACGCAGCTACAAAACTGAAGCATAACTGGCTTCTCTTCAGAATGCAAGGAGGGTATATCTTTGAGACCTTTTAAATGTCTAACAGGGGGAACTGAAAGCCCAAAAGCCGCTGCTTGTGAATCAGTGCCCTCCTTTACAGTTATATTTGGCAGTGAGCAAGGATGACGATTTTTCCTTGCCAGGCATGGAAATTCCCTCTCGGGGGAAGATTGTGCTCATTCTTAACTTTCCAGGGCAGGGTTCTGTTTTTTGGATAAGCAGCTGGAGAATGTAGTTTTTTAAACCTCACAGTCTAATGCTGGAAGTACTGTAGTCCTGAAGCTCCTCTCTTACGTGGCTTCCTCCAGAGAATGTAGTTCCCAGTTGTAATGTGAATTTACAGCTTTTATTAGTATTTCAAAAGTCTTTAAATAGTGGTCATGTGTCTCCCTTTCCTTCCCCTTCAAAAGGTTATTTAACAGTCTCATCTCTACTCCCCTGGTGGGGATTTGGGCTTAAAAGGAAAGGTACACTCTTACACACTGCTTTGCTTGTGGGACTTGAGTAAGTACACACTCTCTTTTTGCTCATAGTAGTCAGAAGGACCTCCTGCTGCAGAACAGCCTGCTTGCCTGCATGCAGCATCAAGCTGCTTTGCAACTATCGGGGGCTTAGAGGTTTCCAGGCCAGGCTCCTCCTTGACAGATTTTAGTAAAAAAATAAAGCGCTGTCATGTTCTCGTGTCCACACACTCCTGTACGTGCCAGGGTGAGCTGTCATGGCCAGTCACTTGTGCAGCTCTTCCCATAATGATCTTCCAGCCCCCTTATTAACATGATGTGTCTGGGGAATTGGCTGCCTGATTTGACAATAGAAGTATTGTTGCTGAACTTATGAATAAGCACCGATGGAGACGCAGGGTGTCCCTCTCAGGGCAGTTTTAGGGTCTCAGCAGCTGCAGATTAAAGGCAGAAAGTATCTTTACAGCTCAACTACAAGGGCACGTACAAGGCATGAAGAAGCATGTGGAGTTTTCTTAGAAAACAAAAAAGCGGGACAGGAGAGGTGCTTCCAGGTTCTGTGGAAGTGCAAGTGTAAGCAAAAGTTCAAAAGCCTACTGTGACTAATCCCCACTTTGGGCCTAGTCCCTTTAAAGGTGCTGTGTGTAATCCAGTTTGGCTGGGGAACGCACGTGCCTGAGTGTTCTGTTCTTTCTGTGTCAGGCTGGAGGCATCCCTAAGTTTTTCTTTGAGCTTAAAATCAGAACTCAGATACATGCAGTGAGATTTCCCTTGATTAACTGGAAAATCTGTTTGAAGCTACTGCATTTTGTACTTGGTTTTCTCTAAAACCATGCAGTGTCTGAGGCTTGCACATGCACATATAGCACAGCAAACCTGATCCAAACCCAGTGACAGTAAGAAATACCCAAGCCCAGGAAGACATGTAGAGGTACTGTTTAAATATCAAGTTGGGCTGGCACAGACTTTACCTTGAGATCTTTTACTAATATCACGAAGACCGTGATGAGTAAAGTTTGCTTAAAATTCTGGACCCCTAAAATGATTTTATCAAATTTTTATTTGTAGCTAAAGTATTTCTGATTTCTGAGACCTGTGTCAGTACATTGACCTTGCATTGTCCCATTTGTGTTGCCATTATCTATTGCAAAAATGCCAATACCAGGCAATAAAGTCCGACACTTATTAAAGAAAATGGGAGGGGGCAGGGGAAAGAGTGAACATTCAGTAACGAAGAAAAATCAGATTCAGTAAGTGCAGATTACAGACCTGTCTGTAGGCCTCAGATCTTTCTATGATCCATCACCCATTTCTACCTCAGGATTTGAGCAACCTGATCTAATGAAAGATTTCCCTGCCCAAGGGGAAGGCGTTGGACTAGATGATCTTTAAAGGTCCCTTCCAACCCAAACCACTCTGTGAGTCTGTCATCTTTCACTAGCCTGTTACAATTAAGATTCAGGATCTCAGCTGTGGGTATGTACATCTTACACCCCTTCAATTGCCCAGTATAAGATGGGAAGCCAGGTCAGCTTTATTTATGTGGCTCTTTTAGACATTCATGCTGAGAGATCTGGATATTAAAATAAAATACAACTGAAAACCTTTACCAACAGAGCTGAATAAGAAAGAAAAAACTATACCATACCCAAGAGTGCTCTGTATTAGAAATGCAGTAGGCAAGAGTCAGGGTGGACACGGAGCTATTGTGGGGCATGAGTAATTCCAGTCACAATACACAGTAAGTATTTAGGAATGGAAATGCTCCAAGAGCTACATGCAGGTGCTAATGTAGCCACTTCATAGGCATTGACAATCACAAGCTCCCTTTGCCTCAAGAAAGACATTTTCAAACAGCTTTCAGAAATAAAGCCTTGACACAAATACTGGTAATGGATGAGGTTCAAAGCTTCTAGCTCTCACCTCTAAAGCCATCCAGGAGCATGTCTGCACAGTCCTGTACCATCCTGACC